>NW_028135506.1:0-194886 GCF_964662115.1 Mustela nivalis
CATCATTAGTTATATATGACACAGACTGGGAATTTGGAGGCCAAGTTCACTGGGGACCTTGCAGTAGAATTAGTCATCTTTAGGGTTGGAAAGGGCTTTGGAAATCCTCTGGTTTAGCAGTTTTCCGTTGTAGTCAAGTGCCAGCCTCTCTCAAGGAGCCTGAAACCCTCTCTGTGCCCCAGCCATACCCCAGACCATGGGAACCAGGATCCAACTCCCATCCTAGGGGATCTTGCAAGAGCTTCCCCAGAGTGAGGATTCAGGGGGCAGTCCGAGGCGAGAACCACAGCTCTCTGCACCTTCCCACCTGAAGAAGGAACATGCAGATGGGTCAAGGTGGCGGCAGCAGCAGAAAGGCAAGACTGTCAGAACTCAGCTGTCTCTTTCCTAAACACGTGGCAAAGTGGTGTATTTAAATAACCATTACTAGAGAACATGTAATTCAAATGTTACCAGTCCCTGACCTTGGGGCAGAAAGGATTCCACTCAAACTCACGGAATAGAATCGGGATAAAAAGTCGGCCAAGAAAGTTCTCAGTGAACCAGGGAAAGGAGGAAAGGAGACAAGAAAGGTCATTGTCACTAAAGTCCCTCTGCTGCATAGAGAGCCCGCTCAAGGCTCCATGCTAGGGGATCCCTTTGGTAGGAGAAGGTAGTTAGAAGGACGGCGGGACCCAAGCTATATTGGTAGATACTATGATTAAGTGACAGTTCACTTCTACCATTCGAGGGCAAGCAGCGCCTGTCTAGAAATCAGATACAACCACGGGACTCAGGCACTCCCCCCATACAACCTCCAGTGTTTCTTTCTTCAAAACCCTCTTTCCTGGCTTCCAAAGCTCTTGGTCATTCATCTCCATTATTCATGTGCTAACTTGAAAGTTTTATATTCTGTTGTGCTTCTCATCCTCTGTATCTCTGAAACATGTTACTACAATTATACCAGTTTGTCATCCAAGGAAAACAGCTCACAATACCAGCGTAAACAAGTTTCCAGAGAAAAGACAGTAAGAAAAAAAAAAAAAATACCCGGAGTTTTAACTGTTCACTTTGTTTTCCAAAATACCACACGCCATGTTTTAATCTAAAAACACATTCGCTCATCAAATTCACTGAAGCCCAGACTTAGAGCTGAAAAGGATGATGAAGATAGAAATGTCCTCTTTCACTTGTGAGAAAGATGCTTCCTAATCGGTACCCGGGAGCACTTCGATCTAATGTATTTCTCTGAAAGAGGAAATGTGTTCAGGCGGGTGAGCTATGCCCCCTTTAGCCCAGCGCCCCGCAACATCGGGCCCCAGTTTCGGGAGCGGTGAAGCCCGAGGTACCAGCTACAGCTAAATCATGCAGGTCTTACCTTAGGCCCATTTCAGGATCGAACTGTGGCTTTCAGCTCTGATACCCTCGCAGACAACTAATGACCGGCCCTAGACTATACTTAACACAAACAGCTGCCCAGAGGTCAGTGGCCGGGGCTCTTCAGAGAGACACGAGTTCAAACCCCAGCACTGGGTTTTTTTTAGCTCTGTGGCTCTGAGGCCAATTATGCCCCACTTAATAAAATTTAAAAAATAATAATAAAATAAAATAGTCAGCCAAAAACAAAATGGAGGTTAGAAGATCATTCTAAATCTGAGGACACTCCCATCTATAATAAAGCTCTCTGCTCCAGCAGGTTTTGTTTATTTGTTTTAAGATTTTATTCCTTTATTTGAGAGAGAGGGAGTGAGAAAGCACAAGCAGAGGGAGCAGCAGAGGGAGAGGGAGAAGCAGGCTCTGCACTGAGCAGGGAACTTGACACAGAGCTCAATCCCAGGACCCGAACCCCGAGATTGTGACCTGAGCCAAAGACAGACCCTTAACCAACTGAGCCCCCCAGGCGCCCCTCAAGCAGGCTTCTATAGATTCCACTCATTGGCCCATCACCTGCGGGGCCCCACCACACCCACTCCCCTCTTGCTTTTGCTCTCCGTCTGTTCGTCTGCCTGGCACCCCCTCCCAGCACACAGACACACAGCTCCCTTCCGAACTCATCACCTGACTGTTCTGCGCTCTTGGATCATCCTCCAGTTTTGCTCTCCTGACTGTTTCTCTTTTGACCAGTCTGCTGCCTGCTAGGATCCCTGTAAATTCCCCTTCGATCAAATCACTGCGTGTTCACTATCTTTGTGGGCGATTGGGTAGCGTTCTTTCAAAACACCACGCCCTGGGTGATTAGGTTATATTTCCATCTTTTTGCTATTAGCCAACCTAAACCAGTATCCATGCCAATGCGGTTTGACTCTTTTGCAGTAATTCACAGTCAAGAAGAATGTGTTGGGATGTTTCATGAAGTGCCCCCTGCTGTGGTCCATCTTTCAGTCACTGGCCTGCCTGTCCCCCCACACCCTCCGCTCGCTGCCCCGGGGCAGGCACGTTCTGGGCTCCACAAGCCAGAAAGACTATACTCTCCCACCAAGGGGTTGGTGCAACGTAAGTGCTCCCCAGCAGAAAGATTTTTGGAAGAACTCACAAACATCTCCATTCAGAATACAATATAAATGTGTGTTGGCTCCTAACTCCTGAGCAAATACCTGTACACTGTGTGAACTTGTGAACTGTGCTTTTCATGGCTTTGCAATGTCATGTTTAAAGTTGAAAACTGTCAAGTTCAAAAGACGACTAAATCTAATGTTAAAAAAGAAAGAGGGAAGAAATACAAAAAACCTCTTTAAGATCATTCCATCCCCACTAAGATGATGAGGAAGGACTTCTGAAGCCCTGGAGGCTCAGAGCTCCTTCTTCTCCTCCACGGATGCACCCTCTGTTTTTGGAGTTAAATGAAAGCAAGTGTGGAACAGGACACAGCTGATGCCCTGAAGAGCACTTGGTCCCAGGTGAGGGTGTAATGCTGGGAGCCCCACAAACTCATCCTCTTACCCAATACACACAGTGGAAATGCAAAGAATCCTTCTTTCTTTCTTTAAAGAACCTAAGAGTGGAGGAGACAAGTGAGCACTTCTGCTTCCTGAAAGACATTTGAAACATAGCAATTTATCCTTCACAGAAAGAGTTCTGTGGTACATGGTGTGAAGCAAACACGCAGCTTTTAGAACAAAAAAAGGGGGGGGGCACCTGGGTAGCTCAGTGGGTTAAGCCTCTGTCTTCAGCTCAGGTCCTGGGATCAAGACCTACATCAGGCTCTCTGCTCAGTGGGGAGCCTGCTTAACTTCCTCTCTCTGCCTGCCTCTCTGCCTACTTGTGTCTGTCAAATAAATAAAATCTTAACAAAAAAAAAAAAGAACAAAAACATGAGGGACACCAGGGTGGCTCAGTCAGTTGGGCGCCCAACTCTTAGATTTTGGCTCGGGTCATGATCTCAGGGTCACGGGATGAACCCCACCAGGCTCTGTGCTGAGCGTGGAGCTTGCTTAAGATTCTCTCTCTTCCTCACATGCACACCAACCCCCCCACCACTTGCATGCTCTAAAAAATAATAATAAAGTAAAAATTGACAAAAAAGAAAAGAAAAATCATCCAGCAAGCAAATGCTTGAAATCCCAAACACAAGTAAAGCAGCTCTGGCTCCAGACTAAAAACATAATTTATGGCTAGACAGTTCATGTAATTTCTTCACCTGTTGGTTTGAAACATACTACATATTCACATTTAATAGTGCAGCTGGCTGGAGCAGGAGGAAGGCAGTGGAATGACAGAGGATGGCCGAAGGGAGCCTTCCTCCTCACCATACTCGAAAGACCTTACTTAATCCAAGTGCCCACCTAAGGCTGCTCAGGCCACATTTTGAACAAAACGTATATTGAAAGGCACATTTAATGGGCACCTGGGGCATATGTTTTCAAATGACCTAACTGTTATTTTTGGATTTTTACTCAATGCATATAAAAAGTATACTGCTAATAGACATAATACATAAAGCCAGAACTTGATCTGCGAAGGTGACTTAGGTACTGAGCCCACAATACAGTCTTTTAAGACCCAGCTTACTTGTATGATTTCTTGATTCATGTGAATCCTCCAAAGTAGGAGAAGGTTCCCAGGGAACCATTCCAGCCCTCTCCCTTGTTTCCTAGTGGCCAGCAATTAACGTTTTTTTGTCTGTCCTTACAGAGTCTCTTTATGCAAGAAAACCTCAATGAATGCCTCTCTTCCCTTTTATAGCCCAATGCGGAGTACCTTGAGCGCTGTTCCCTGGACATCGGTTCCTACGGGGACACAGACAGCACCTTCCCCCATGGCCCTCTTCTGTCACAGGTGCACAGTATTCCTTAATTTATCCCCCAGCCCCCTGGTGACGGGCAAGTTTCTAGTCTGCTATGGGACACAAAGCTACAGTGTACAAAGCTACCATGGGAGTGGTAGGTCTATCTGAAGGTGGCCGCAACGGCCACATTGCTCCCCTCAGTTATGCCGCCACTGTCATTCCCTCCAGCAATGGTTCTCAGCTCCCAGCTCACAATGGACTTCTGGATTCTCCCTCTTCTGAGGCCTCCTGCTCACAGCACATTTTGATTTCCCTTACTCTGGTTGCACTGGAGCATTTTTTCACATGTGTAAGATCGATTTAAATGTCCTTTCTCTTTTGGGTGTGCAATCCATTTAGATAGTTTGCCAATTTTCCTACAGTGATTTTTGTTTTGTGTTTTGTTTTCTTAGGATTTCTAGAAGTTTACATATTAATATATTAACCATGTATCCTGGGATATGAGTCACAGGTAGTTTTTTAGTTTTTCCTTTCTCTTTCATGGCATTTTTTTTCCTCCCCCAGTGGGAAAGTGATAGTGTTCTGTAAATACAGTTAATTTTTATCAATCTTTTATTTCATGGGTTCTGCACAGTCAGTCAGCAGGAAATGTCTGCCAAACACAGAGCTCTGAAGAAATTTTTCCTGTTTCATTCTGGTACTTAATTTTTTTTTAAATGTACACCTATAGAAAGTAGAGACAATGCTACAAGGAACTCCCCCATGCCCACCACTAGATTCAATTATAAAGTTTTTGCCATACTTGCTGCTTCTAGTCCTTCTCTCTCTTACAACATTACTTTAAAGCAAACCCAAGATCTCAAATCATTTTACCTCTGTATACTTCAATATGTATTTAAAAATAGCATAGAGGAGTGCCTGGTGGCTCAGTTGTTAAGTGTCTGCCTTTGGCTCAGGTCATGATCCCAGGGTCCTGGGAATGAGCCCTACATCGGGCTCCCTGCTCAGTGGGGAGCCTGCTTTTCCCTTCCCCACTTCCCCCTGCTTGTTACCTCTCTGTCTCCTTCTGTCAAATAAATAAAGAAAATCTTTTTAAAAATTAAAAAATTTAGAAAAACAGCATAGATATTTTTTTTCATAGCTACCATGCTGTCATATGTAACAAAATTAACAAGCTATTTGATATCATCTAATACTTGATCGACACTTAATTTTCTCCAGTTGCCTCAATAATGTCTTTATAGAGTTCGTTTGTTAGAATCAGGATGTATTCGTGGTTTAGTTTTTCTTTGAATATGTAGCTATTTAACTATGTGATCTATTAAAAATTTATCCTGGTATATGATACAACTTACTTATTTTTCTACTTGGTTATACAGTTGCCTGAACATTTAGCGGTCTAATTTCCCCCATTAATTTTAAATCACACTTCTCCCCATTTATTTCCATATATATTTTGGACTATTTCTAGACTTCTAATCTGTTCCACTGTTCTGTTTATTCATACTTTAGGACGACCTTTTCATTACTAAGGCTTTACAATGTACTAAGTGCTAGATCTTATTTATTTAGCTACATGAAATTTAGAATCCACTTATCTACTTTTTAAAAAATATTATCAGTGGGTATTTTATTGGTAATGTTAAACTGAGGAAGAATTGATATATTCATGATCTTGAATTTTTCCATTTTAGAACATGAGGTATTCTTTTCTTTTTTCCTTTTTTTTTTTTTTCCAAATTCTTTAGGGACGTTTAACAGGTTTCTACACATAGATTTCACATATTTCATTTTAAATTATTTCTTACTACTTTATCATTTTGTTACTTTAGTAAACGTGGTCTTCTCTTTCCCTAAGTCTTTCAGTAGGCTGTTTGAAGTTTCAGCTTTTAACACCGTCAACTTTCCGCCCCCCACCTCAAAAGATGCGCAGTGGCCCACGGTCACCTGTGCCGTGCTCGAGGCCGCATCCCCGAAGCAGAGCTGGGAGCAAGCAAAATCAGACCACAGCCTTCCTGCCCTACCTTCCCACCCCATTCATGCACTAGGCTCAAGGAGCTGGAGATTTGGAACAGCAAGAAAATGTGACAAAGCACACTTTGGGAGCTGTGGAACTCCTGGACTTTTGTCAAGCTTTTATAGAACAAATAATTTGTGACTGTACTGCAAGAGAGGTTTGGATTTCTAAGGAAGATCATAAAAGGCCCTCAGTGATTACGCCTTGCAGCCCAGCAGGACTGGCTCTCTACCGGGAGAGAGACCTGGAGATCGCCAAGGGGAGGACTGCCATCACCTCTGCTGCAAATCCCTCTCTAAATGGGGACACCGTGCTGTGCCCATGTTCCTGCTGACCCCCCTGACCTTCAGCATGATGAACCAGTGAGGACAAAGCAAGCTCAGCGCTACGAAGTGGTGGCAAGCCTCCCCCGCTCTCATTTCCTCCCTGCGGCCCCTAGTGGATGGCAGTGAGTGCTCCCACCGTGTCTCCTCCACTCTGACACATGCCTACGTCCAATCCACCCCTCCGGTGATTCTGCCCACACCACTCTGGCCCCTTTCCTTCTCTTCCTACGGCAGTCAGTGGGCTTCAAGACTTGTATAATCCCAGCTTCTTCACTACCTCGTGCCTCCTGCTCCATCCCGAACCCCCTCAAGTTTCCTGTGGCCAAGAAACTCACACCATCCAGCTGTCCTTCAAGGCTCTCCTTGCCTGAAAGACATTCCTTCATTCCACCTTTGTCTGCCCTTCCCTCCTGCCCACCCGCCCCTGTCCTTCCACTTATCAATATCCCAACCATCTTTTACTCCTGTCCAGTCTCCCAGACTCCTTCTTGTTCCTCAACTCCGATATCTGATGACGCGCTCCACCAAACTGTGAACGTCTGTGTGTGTACTCACCTCCGAGCTTCTGGGCTGCCTGGGCTCTGCAGCACCCAAAGCACTGCTTGCTTTTCCCCATTTCCTAGTTGCATCCATGACCAGAGCGATAGACTATTTTAGATTTGCTATGCGCATCGATCTACTCTACTCTGCCCTTTCAACAAGTAACATCTTGGCTTTCTTTTTGCCTTCATGGATAATAGTAACGCTTCTACAACACCCACAACATGCCTGAGAGGAGTGCTGCCTTTTCCTTCCTCAGGTCAGCGACTGCGCTGATTGCAATCTTTACCATTCAAAGGACCCCCCCCCCAATGCCTCTCCTAAGTCCCTCTTAATGTAATTCTTGGTTTACTTTTGTTTGATGGGAAGAGACCTGGTTCGCAGTCTTGAGCACATTGTGCCTTCAAATTTTTATTGTCCCAAAGCGCTCAGAAGCCCCTCGTTTTAAAAGCCTTCACCGTTTCAAATGCACAGGACCGACTGTGGTACAGGCATGGCCCTGGTTCATCTCAGATAGGAACGACAGCCGGGAGAACCACCCGTAAAGTGACAAGTGGTTCACTCATCCCCAGCTCCTCCCGAGCCAGGACAGGATGTGATAAGTGCCTCTTTTTAGCTCTGGCAGGCGTGTCCCAATGACATATGATGGGGCTCAAATGCCACCCCTTGTTTAAGATAAAAATTACTTGACATTTTACAACATCCTGGGATATTCTGGAGGGGAAGGGGGAACAGACCAATGCCAAAGGTAGAGAAGTTCTTGAATTCAAGAGGCACCCAGGAGGTGGGGCTGACTACTGTTAGATGTGGCTACAAAGCGGACAGGTCCCCAGCTCTGCAGTATCCCACAGCTGTGGGAGAGAAGGATCTCGAAGGACAGCAACAACCTGGAGAACACCTAGTCTGAATCACCCAGAGCTCAGTGGATTCTTCAAGGTGACTAGAGCCAGCTGGTTCCCTGGGACCCCAACACCATAACCTTGGTGTTCAAGGTTATGGAAAAAGGGGCCATGCCTGCAACAAGAGAGAGAATATATATATATATATAGAATATATATAATTCCAGACATGAAGCTACAGGAGATACAGAATGCCAGAGTGGGAGGGGTGAGCTGTGGAATGATGTCAAACCCGTTAGCAAAATGTTGCCTCGTTTTTCATAGAAATACTCTATCTGCCCGAGGGGACGGCCCAGATGTTGGTGGGACTCACCTCCCCAGCTATCTCAGGAAATATCAATTCTCAGCCCTATTCCCATTACAAGTAAGAAGAGAATGTGTCTGGACTTGGGAGGCATGTGTGTGCCAGCAGGGCGCTGAGGTCATCCGAGCAAAGGTCCTGGGAATCCGGAGAAACCCGGGCAGTTACAACTGGCCACAGGTTCTTAATGGCCAATGGAAATTTAATCCCCTCATTCTAGTTACTTTCAGGGAAAACTTTTTAGAGTGTTCTGCTGTCCTTTTACCCCTCTTCTAACTTCTCGGGTATTGCAAATGACATCAAGTGACAGAATGACTAAGCAGTCTTTACATCCACGCATGATGGCAGTGATGGGACTGGCACTGATCTCTACTCTGGGCTGGGCAGAATGATAGCTGAATCATTTACAAACTGATACTTGATCTCCTTACTGTGAGAAATCAGGGTTTCAGAGTAGTGCCGTCTTCCCCTAAGTGTTCTGCCCATGTACACTGCAGTTAACATTAATAAATTATTATTATAAATATTAACAAATGATTTATACTTCAAAGAAATAGCTTTGTAGGCACCTGGAGGGATCAATAGGTTAGGCATCTGCCTTCACCTTAGGTCATGATCTTAGGGTCCTGGGATTGAGGCCTGCATCAGGCTCCCTGCTTGGTGGGGAGCCTGCTTCTCCCTCTCCCTCTGCTGCTTCCACCCGCTCGTGCTCTCTCTCTGGCTCTCTCTCTCACATAAATAAAATATAAAGAAAGAAAAGAAAACAAAATGAAACAGCTCTGGAGCTTTGGATCTGGTAAAAATAAGAGGATATCATGAGTTCTCTTGATCTTAAGTATGATTTTTCTAAGAAATGTTACATTGTTTAAAAAGCATAGGAACTTAGCAAATGTAAATTCGATTTTCAAAATATCCTTAGATCCTCCCAAGTATTCTTTTCCTGGTCACATATGTCCTGACTGTAGAGCTCATTAGAACAATGTCCACAAAGCCCCAGTGAGGGTTAATAATAATAATCTCTGAAACAACACTGCCCCCAGCAAATGTTGCTTTAAGAGGTTTGACAGTTTACATGTATCGGCCCATTTAGTCCTCAGAACAATTCTATGTACTATTATCGTGCCCATTCTACAGATAAGGAAATGGAGACAGAAGTTGAGTTTCCTGCCTGTGTTAACACAAATAGTAACGGACAGTGTTAGAATTTGAACCCATTGAGTCCAGCTCCAGGGTCCCCAGGGAAAGCCTGAAGTCACACACCAAGTTTGAACTTAAATAAGTGAATCAGAGTAGCAAATCCTTTAAGGCAAAAAGACAACGTCTCTGTAAGAAACACAATAATTTTCAATTGCTACTATGAAAATGATATCCCAATGATCTTTCCTCATTTGCTTTAAATTTAATTAAACAGTTTTCTAGACATTTGCTACCTTGTTTTTAAACCTTTTAGAAACATCCTAATTCTCTCAGTTATTTAAAAAAACAAAAACAAAAACAAAAACCCCAAACCTCGCCGGTTTTTAACATAGTTTCCCATCAATACACAAAAATTCAACACAGAACTGGATTCATGATGGATTTTACTTCAATTTTATTGGCAGTCCCTTCTGTGTTTAATTACCCATTTCATTAAAAGCTAAAACCTGGTTGCCCCTCACTTGTCACCTGCAGTACAAAAATGGAACTGCTTAAAACAAAACACTTAATTACTTTCCTTTGGGAGAAGGCTTGAATGAATCAGAAGTGTTACAAAGCAAATTTTCACTAAGGAGCTTGGCAGATGAGAATATCAAACAGGCTTTCAGCTCCTACTGCTTTTGGCTACTTCCTGTGTTTGGGTGTGTCTGGGGGTGTGTCTGGGGGTGTGTGCAAATGTATGTTCCTTCAATTTCTTCATTGCACAACTATTTACTGAACACTGGTTATGTACCAATTACTGGAGCAGTGATGGTTACAAGTCCTAAATATCACACATACCAATATAAGTATCAGTACAAAAATACTTCCGAAATCCTGTTTAGGGGCATGTGGGTGGCTCAGTCAACTAAGCGTCTGCCTTCGCCCCAGGTCATGAGGGGTCCTGGGATCCAGTCCCAAATCAGGGTCCTTGCTCAGTGGGGAGCCTGCCTCTCCCTCTGTCTGCCGTTCCCCCTGCTTGTGCTCTCTCTCTCTCTGACAAATAAATAAATAAAATCTTTTTTAAAAAGAAGAAGAAATGAGTAAGGGAGATAAGAAAAAAATGCATAAAAATAGTATTTGAAAAAAATCCTGTTTAGATACACTTAAAAATATCTACCACCTTGAAATATCCAATTTTCAGAATAATTAAGAGTTCACCATGCTTCAAACTTCCTCACCTTCATTTCTACAACTCTGAACTGAAGTTGATGCTTTTCCTACACAATTGCAAGAACTCACATTAATAGCCCACCTAAATAACATATATGTAAAGAAGACCCAATTTAGTTTTTAAATACTTATCAACTCAAGTTTCTTTCAACATATAACTGAGTGGCTTATGAAATCATTGCTCCTAGAGGAAATTCTATTTCTAGCTTTGGGATAAAAACCTGTAAACCTGTTCTGTAACTCTGGCACTCGGGCAATTAGGATACAGACATGCAAGTTGTTCCAAAATCAAATAAAATCGACAATAAAATGACATGGAGGACAAAACCCAGATAAATAATACCTCACACAGAAAACTTGTTAATTTGACATTAGGATTTACTATACTGCATCCATATTTTCTAGGTAAAGTATATGGCTGGTCATTATCTTAACAACAACAGGTTTCAATTTCAAAAATATATGAATTCTTTTGCCCAATCCTAACGGGACAGAGTAGAGACTGTAGCCAGAGTCCACTCCAGCAAAGCTGTTCTGCCCGGGCCCAGGTCCACACAGAGGCCAGTGTTGGGTGGTTCTAGAATATTCTCTTGAGTGCCCAAGTTTCCTACAGGTAGGGCCAGGTGTGTGTGTGTGTGGGGGGGGGTGTTCTTCATGCTATGACCTGGTTATTTAAATCTAAGTCAACTAGAAAACCAGCAAATCACATTAAGAAATTCTGTCTACTTCATTAAAAAACTCCATAAAGTATATGAAAGGAAACCACGTCTGGAGAAGGTCCTTGGAAGGATCCTCCCAGGTGACCATGACAGGCTTCTGTGTACCCTCCAAGGTATACAGTCTACTTATTGCTGGTGGTTTTATACTTTAAAGAAGGATTAGACTTTTCTCAAGTTCATCTCTGTGTGGCCCTTCCCAAGGAGGGAAGATTTAGAAGACAGATGCCTCCTTGAATATTCCACAGTGGGGCTATGTTGAGGTTTTCAAGTCCTAAAACACAGCCAATGTCATGGGCCCTAAGGAACTGTCCTAGGAACAGCTAATCGCATGACCCAGTAACTGTGGGGTAAGACCACTTCCAAGCATCTCGCACAAGCAGAAGGGAGAGGCGTGTTCTTACAAGAGGCTGGTGAACCCAGTCCTCTTCGGGGTGGGAGGATGCTAAATAAATTTGATTTTACACAAAGCTCTACAATCAGCCAAAAGCCCAACAGCTGCACACAGTTCATTTTAAGAATCAAGACCTCAACACAGGATTCTTAGGGAAGGGAAGATTTACGGTAGAGTTTGTCGACTTCAAGTTTTCCTTCATGTCCATACTGCTGTGGAAAAGAAAACACTGTTTCTTTCTTACTACAACAGGCTGTTTGCAACTCCTTAACAAAACAAGACCCTGCTGTAGAGAGGCCTCTGGAGCCTCAGGCGGAATGCTTCTGGATTAGTGGCCGCACAAAGCCAAAGTCAGAGCTCAGTCAGACCCAAGCCTTCCTCGGCTCCACTTCTCACACAGACCCCATACCTGGTGCAGTCTGGAGCTTCTCAACCACTGACAAAATCCAAATGTCTTCATTTTACTCATGTGTGACTGTCCATGAGAATCTCCAGGTGCTTTCAGAGGCCACAGGTCTCTGCCTCAAACACCCACTGCTCCTGTTTCCCAGGTAGAGGAGTGGCCTTTCAGCAGACACTGAAGTGCAGAGCACTGGTGTGGCTTTCAAGCTCCTGAAGACTCCAGAAGCACATGGCAGTGGACCTGTGCCCAAGGCAGCCACTCAAGATCCACATGGCCTTGCCGTCACCTGAGTAGCCCACAATGGCAACGGTCAAATCCCCCAGCGGAAAGAGAAACAGAGGAGGAGCAATGGCCATGGCCTCCAGAATCTAAACAGAACCTCGAAGAATGATCCTCTTTGATCTCCTCAGGAGGACAGACAGAAGACATGAAGCTGCAAAACATACTTTTTTTTTTTTTCCAGTTATCCAATGTTTAAGTTCTTTCCTACACCTCATTTGCTCAAGGATGTATATTTATGGAGATCTGCAATACCAGAGAAGAAATGTTTTCAAAGGGAGGGTGAGTCACAGTCAAAGCCTGTGTGAGAAAAACAAGGAATTCTGTAGAATTTGTCAGGCTGTCAGACTTAAGGACTCTGCTGCCAGAATGATTTTGGTCAGTGAAAACGAAAACTAACCAGACGTATGACAAATGTTTACAATCAGGGTCAAGAGTGTTTACTCGTCAGCAGTTAGCTTTTAAAACACCAGAGCTTTGACCAAAGATGAACCGAATGCAGCCGAAGCCGGGAGATTTAATGCTCCTGGGAAGAGTCGAGAACTCCCAGTGAACTGCTGACAGAGCCCACCGGTTAATCCACAGGCCTCACCATGACTGCAGCCAAGTGGGCTCATCTTCTTGCGGGATGAGATCTATTTTTAAAGGCCAGCACATTGACACATACGCTATGATATGGTTTCCCTTAGAAAGTCAAAACTGCCAAATAATGACCACATTTCTAATTTTACATTTGAGTTAACGAACACAGAAGCAGAAATGGAGATCTGATTTTTCACTTTTGCTCTACTAAAATTAAACTACAATGTCCAGCACTCACTTTCTCCTTATTGCTAGCGGCATATTACATACTGAAACAGGTAAGTAGGGGAAAAAAAATGTAAGCAGATATTTTTTGGTTGTTATTCACACATATCCACATGTAGACGTACAAGATACGCACAAGCAAAGATAGCGTGAAGGAGAGATAACCAGTTTGCTCTAGCAAGAAACAAGTCTCTTTCCACAAAAGAGAAGAATGCCTAAAGATCAGATTCCATGTTGCAGAATATAGTAATTTTTAAAAAATTAAAATTTTTTAATTAAAGGATCATTTTAAAAGATCATTTATAGTACTACTCGCATGACAAAAGGTATCAGAACTGTATAAAGGGAGATTTTAGGTTTCTATAAATATGTCCTATATATAAACTTACAGATATCCATGGCCATGTTGCTTAGGTCTTGACTTAGCTGAAGATAAGAGAAGCAGCAAGAGAAAAGAAAACAGAAGAAAAACAGGAAGCAGAAAGAGGAAAAGAAAGGAAGGGAAGAGGGAGAGAAAGACAGAAAAGGAGGGGGAGGGAAAGGAAGAGGAAAGGGGAGAAGAGGAGGAAAGGAAGACAGAGGAGGAAGCAGAGAAGGCTGACTCGCCTTATATTACCCCTAAATACGCCCCCACCCCTGTAACAAACCAAAAAAGGTTTGGTAACGAGGAGCGTCAACTCTGTTGGTTATTTTAAAAACATCTATTCAGCTCAACAGCTGAGCTGCATTGTTTTTGCTATATGGTCACCTAATCTAATTAGCCACATTTATTCATGCACACTGGAGGCAAGGGTTACTGGGGCTGTGTGAACTGTCCCAGCCTCTGCATTCTGGGTATTTAATAAAGGATCACTGCATTCTTTTCGGGCAGAAAGTTAAGTTTTCGGTGAGCTGCACCGGTCGAGGAAAGCATCTTTCTAGTCTAGACTATAGACGGAGAGCAGTGGCGCGCGCAATGATCTGACCAGCTGGTGTCATTCTACGCGTGAGGACACCAAGTCCTTCTCTGGGCTTGCCTAGCCCAGCCGGTGGCTGTGGGGAGCTGAAAGACTCTCCCCCCGAGGAAGGCAGTAAGCTCCCGGGAGCTGGAAGGCTCGGAGGGCTGTCGAGGAGAAGACTTCCACCCTTGGGAGCGGGGTGTGCAGAAGCACAGGGTGAAGAACAGGACCCCCGGGAACAGGGGGGATATCCCCGCTGTCTGAGCCCGGGGTGCAGAAGGAAGGGTCACGGTCTCCTGAGTAATTCATGGGGCCTCCAAAGACACCCCCCAGCAACTCCCCTGGACTGTGGGCTCCCAGGCAGGGGTGAGGGCCACCACCCTGGATGTCAGCGGGCCCCTTCTCAACCCTAACACATCCCATCGCCCTGCGTTTCCTTCAGTGCCCACGACTTCCTGTTCTCCTCTGCTTTTGGGCTCATTTTAATAGTAAAGATTCTGAGGAAAAGCTGCACACACACACACACACAAGCCCCAGAGGCTTGAGAGAAGCCACCGGAGACAGGGTGGGTCAACACCTCATCGTTTCGATGTGAAAAGTGACTGGGGCAGGTTGCCAGGGCTCTCCCTATGCCCCCCAGCACACTGCCCGACACTGCCTTCTCCACTCTCCGAGGTTCGCCAGCCACGGACACTTGGGGGAAATCTGCAGGATTGTTAGTCACCCCAGCAAGTACCCAAAA
Organism: Mustela nivalis; assembly: GCF_964662115.1. NCBI lineage: Eukaryota > Metazoa > Chordata > Mammalia > Carnivora > Mustelidae > Mustela > Mustela nivalis. The sequence continues at coordinate 14,916 of NW_028135506.1, forward strand.
ATAACCAGGATGAAGGAATGGGTGTTCGTATGCTTGTGAAGCCGAGCCCGTCACGTGAGCCCCATCACAGGAAAGTCTCCTCGTTTCCAGCCCAGGTTACCAAAGGACAGCTTTAGTTTGTAGCCCTAAGTGTCAGAAAACTAAGCACAAAAATAAGTGAAAAATCACATAAACTAATGTCTCACAAAACTGCATCGCTTGACGTCAAGACACAAATTTAGGAAAAAACAATAAAGTGGTTAACAGATGAGCTGGTAACCTATCCGATTAGGACCCCAGCCCCCCACCGGCCCAGACCACTTTGCTTCCCTCCCTGCTGACCATCAGGCAGGCGCTGGCCATGATGCCGGACTGAAGGCTCCAGCTCACGGGACTAGCGGTGGTGAGACTATAAAGCCCCTATCTTTGGATACACAATCAAAATGCAGAAATGAACAGACTGTGTTCAGGACCACAGAGAATCTACAGAATGGCATACTATGTGTGTGTGCGCACGTGTGCTTGTACTGGGGATATCTGTGCACCAGTGAGAGGAAGGGGGAATCCCACTCGCTAAGATTCGGTACATTTTCAACTTCTTTTGAAAACCACAGTAGGTGCTACTCTCCCCCAGCCATCTGAGCATCATCCCTGATGTGACTGTGGCAACAGGTCCCAGCTCCTATCGGCAGATGCAGAAAGCACAAACCCATTTCCCCTGGACCTGCAACTTCCAACAACAGAAAGCTAATGCAGTTTAGACTAAGCAGAAGTAATTTAAAAGTTCAGTTCCTTGGTGGCACTTGCCATGTTTTCAAGTGCTAACAGCCACGGCTGGTGGGCGCCTGAGAGCACAGCACGGACCTGAGAGCTTGTCCACCAGCGCAGGAGGTCCTACTGGGCAGCGATGACCCCGACCAGCTGGCTGCCCCGACTCGGTCTCAGCAGGTGGATGCTGAAACATAACACAGTCCGGGGGTGTGTGCCCCGCTGAGGTCAACCAGACCTCCAGGCACTCCCTAGACACTGGCTTCTATACAAATAATTAGAGAACTTGAGCTTCTCATGGGAACCACAGCCCCTTTAGCAAAAAATGGAAAACAATGGCTCTTTTCTATTAAAAGAGCTTTCAAAAAAGGGCACCTTTTTCATACAGCTTTTGGGAGATATTGTCGCCTTTCTACAGACTGTTCATGGACCTGTTTAAAACATACCCTCAGGGCACTTGGGTGGCTCCCTTGACAGTTCCTCAGCTCTGGTCATGACTCAGGGTCCCTGGATCGAGCCCCGCATCTGGCTCCTTGCTCAGTAGGGAATCTGCTTGTCCCCCAGCTTTTTTTTTTTTCTCTCTCTCTCAAATAAATAAACAAAATCTTCAATAACAACAACAAAATACGCTCAACAAGGGCACCTTTCACAGTGATTGCCTAAACACAACTCCCCTGCAATAACAGTTCTGACTTCATGCTGCCTGAAGTTATCTACCTGTTAGTCTTTTTTTTCCCCCCAAACTTGAGCTCATTAATTACAGAGATCATCATCAGCCCTCACATTAGCCAGAGAGATGCTATGAATAAAAATTAGCTCAGGAAACTCTATTAAAACACCAAGGTAATTTGTTCTCCTTAAATCTTAGCACATCCATTTACCAGGTGATGAGCATTTTTATCTGGAGCTACTCAACACACTGTAATTTATTTTTAATGAAATAATTACTTTGTGAAGGACAAAGGTTGAAATGTTTACAGCCCCATGAACCAAGAATGCCCTTTACAACTTGTGCAAAATTAAACATAAAAAACTAACATACACTAGAGGCAGGATAGCAGCTAATGTTTTACTTAGTATAAAACCAGCTTCCTCTGGTAATAAAGGTGACTAGGCAAATAATCTTCAAAAGAAAAAATACACAGAATGACAGATTATGGAGTCCAAAGTTTCTGTCCTAAGACACTTCTCTGGCACTTCAAGTGATACGCAATAGTTTAACCGATGGGACTCCGGTCTTCTCACTCACTTCAAAGTCTTCAGGTAAAACTGCCTTTATTTTTAAATTTTTGCAAATTTATTTATTTTTAAATTTAGCAAAAATTTAAAAATATTTTCAAAACAGATAAAGTCTGAGAGTAAGAAAGAAGTTGATTCAATGAATTATTTCTAGAGTATCTTGATTGAATGATATAAATGTCAACCTTCACCTTGACAATGAATCAATATTTTATAGATAGCACTTTGTGAGAACTAAGAGAACATGAATCAAAAAATTGAGGGAAAGGCACCTGGCTGACCCAGTCAGTGGCACAAGTGACTTTTGATCTCAGGGTTGCAGGTTTGAGCCCCATGTTGGGTGTAGAGAATACTTAAAAATAAAATCTTAAAAAAAAAATTTGAGGAGGGCACCTGGGAGGCTCAGTGGGTTAAGCTGCTGCATTTGGCTCAGGTCATGATCTCAGGGTCCTGAGATCCAGCCCCGCATCAGGCTCTCTGCTCAGTTGGGAACCTGCCTCTCCCTCTCTCTCTGCCTGCCTCTCTGCCTACTTGTGATCTGTCTCTTTGTCAAATAAATAAATAAAATCTTAAAAAATAAAAATTTGAGGGGCGCCTGGGTGGCTCAGTGAGTTAAGCCACTGCCTTCGGCTCAGGTCATGATCTCAGGGTCCTGGGATCGAGTCCCGCATCGGGCTCTCTGCTCAGCGGGGAGCCTGCTTACTTCTCTCTCTCTCTGCCTGCCTCTCAGTGTACTTGTAATTTCGCTCTGTCAAATAAATAAATAAAATCTTTAAAAAAAATAAAATAAAATAAAAATTTGAGGGAGATGGGTATCTGACCTCAACTTGCCTAACTCAAAGAGAATTTTTTTTTGTTTCAACAAAACCTTATGATCTTTATCAATATTAATAATAGGGGAAGAGAGTGTTTTGGAAAATAATGCCAACTGTTGATAGACAGTAAACAATGACAAGCACCTCCTTTGGGTTAGGAACCATGACAGCTATTTTAAATGCTGTCATTTAAGCACATTAAAGAGACATACGGTTAAAAAATAAGAATCATTCTTGAGTGCATTAGAGGTCAAACACCACCAGGGGCAGGGATTTGATCACTGATCTTTCCCCAGAAGGAATACTGGTCCTGGGTACACAGCCAGTGCTCAGAAAATAACTGTTGATAAAGAATGACTGTCTGGCAGTAAACAGGAAGGGATGAAAGGAAGAAGGGAGGAGAGAGGGAAAGGAAGGGAAGGGACGAGGGAAGAGAAAGACAAAGAAAGTCAAGCACACCCTACTCCACTTCTGAACAGGAAAATTTTGTCTCAGACCCTCCTCGGGTCCGCCGTGACCACCCTGGGGTTTCACATCAGGAGAAAAAGCCAAAGTGCAGGAGAAGAATAAATTAGGCTACAGGAAAGAAAATTTAAGTATTTGAGTGAACACAAATGAAACAATGGGAGTTCAGTCTGAAGAGAGGGCAGAAACTTCCAGAAGACAAAGAACTTTCCGAAGACAAAGAAGAGACCAAGTCAACCAAGAAGGAAGAACAGGCTGCACATTTCAACAGAAGCATGTCAGTACAATGAGAAAACATTTTAAAATATTTATGTATTCTTGCTTAAGACACTTCTAACTTGGTCCTGCTCTGCTGTCTTGAACCACATCTTTTAGATGCAGGGTCTCCTTTCCAGGAGAGGCAAGAATATTTTCAAGCTCTGAAGTCTTTGAATCCTAATAGGTAGAAGGATACCTTAGAAATCCTCCATTCCAATGCTCAATTTAATGAATGAGGCTCAGAGAGGGTAAGAACTCACCCAAAGTCACAAAGCTGGTTATTAAGACCAGGGCTGCTCCCACTTACTCTGCCATTGCTCCAAGTATTCCACAGGATTAAACACCCTCAATTTCCAAATGAAATTTTCTTCCTCCCCCAAGAGCAAGGGAAACCGTTCTTTCTTGGGAGCTTTGGGAGGGGGGCCAAGGTGAGTGGGGCACAAAACTTATTTACTATCATAGCTTTCACATTATTTTCCTCCCTATTGCTCCCCATTCCACCTTCTTACTGAAATTCGCTTTTGAAATATTTAAGGACTGTTAGATGTCTGCAAGCTCTCTGAAGCCTCTAGAGAGAAGAACTGATACAAATCCAACTAAATAAATTCCATCTTAAATGGGAGGATCCCATGTTGGGGCAGAAGACATTACACGAAGCTTACTCATTCCCTACAACCGCATCACGACAATATTTATTGAGTCACAGAATTTTAAAATATTCAACACTTTCAATCAAAAATGCATGAAATAAGAAAGCCAAATGATTATGTGCATCTGGCTAAAATGAACATCTGGTGGAAATTAAGACCATGAGCATGATTTTGGAGAGCCATGTACCTCTGAACAGCAAGGCTGAGTTTATTTTTCTAACCTGGCTCAAACCTATAGAGCCATTAGCTGTGTAAGGTACCAGAAGGGAGACTTGCAAACGAATCATAGACATTAAAATGTCATTTGTTCTTGGCTTTCATAACAGCAACTGTTACAGGCATGAAGTAATTGCAAAATAAACAAATATTGCTAATCTTGTGACCATCCTGTCCATAGGAATCTGAAATCGCAGCTTAAATTAAAAATACTTTTCTAAGAAAATCTACATGAAATACTAAAATTTTCAAAGGCTATTTTACCTTTAATTGCCTACTTTTTTAAAAAAGATTTTATTTATTTGACAGACAGAGATCACAAGTAGGCAGAGAGGCAAGCAGAGAGAGGAGGAAGCAGGCTCCCTGCTGAGCAGAGAGCCCGATGCGGGGCTCGATCCCAGCACCCTGGGATCATGGCCTGAGCCGGAGGCAGAGGCTTTAACCCACTGAGCCACTCAGGCACCCCCAAATTGCTTACTTTTTAAAAAATATTTTATTTATTTGACAGAGAGACGCAGTGAGAAAGGGAACACAAGCAAGGGCAGACAGAGGGAGATAGAGAAGCAGGCGTCCCGCTGAGGGGCTCGATTCCAGGATCCAGGGATAATGACCTGAGCCGAGGGCAGATGCTTAACAACAGAGCCACTCAGGCGCCCCCACTGCCTACTTTTTAATTCAACATCTTTTAAGGCTGGAGTGGCTATTTTGTTGAACATGTAATATGTGTGCAAGTGCATGTGTATATTTAAAAAGTTTTTTGGTTAAATGGGGTATAATTAGGTAGTGTTTTTAGAACATATGAAAAGCCTAGGGCTTAAAATATTTAAAATATCCGATATCTCAAAAAATCTGAAAGTACCAATAGGATTTTTCCGTCCAATGACAGCTCTACATCCAAAGTTATTTGGCAACTTTCAGTACTCAGAACATAACTGAAAATCCAGAAACATGAGGCCTTTGATTAACGAAAATAGTTCGCAAATTATAGGCGCATTACGTATGAAAGCCCTTTGAGTCTTCACTCAGAAACGAACTGTTCTTTCTTAATGCATTAATTCTATCAATGCTGGTTATTTAGGATACAGATGGTAACCTTGCTGATTGGAAGTGAACAACTCTTCATTAAAGACAGAAAAGAGACCATAAAACCCAAATGAATATTATTTCACCTGGAATGGACAGATCATGTAATTCACCATAGAGAGAGCAGCACAAGAATTTTTACCCTAACCCTAAGAAGGTAAGCCAGAGCAGTGAGGAGACGGAGCAGGATTTAGAAAATACAGGTGTTAGGAGAACTCAAGAATACAGTCGTCAGTGTAGACCAGAGGCAGGATCCTCCTAAGAGGTACTCAGAGGTAATGCAATCCGGAGATCACGTGGGCCGGGGAGGGCGACAGCTCCACAGAGCCCTGGGTGCTGAGAAGTGAACGGCGGTGAAAGGAACAGCCCATCGCCGGAGGTCAAGGGGAGCTTTATTTAGGATGGAGGAAACTTGAGTATGTTTGCAACGTGAGGAGGAGGAGCCAGGAGAAAGGCAGCCTTCAGAAGAGAAGTGGGGGACAACAGGGACAACGGGTGAGCAAACAGTGGGAAGTGCTGACATCAAAAACACACAGGAGCAGATTAACCTGGAAGACCACTTCTCCTGCGGGAAGCCCCTGCATGTCCCTCCAACCTGACTGCTTCCTTCTCTAGTTTCCCAAGAAAGCAAGGTACTTTAAGACCATGCTACTCGACATCGGTGCTGGCCAGAGGCATCAGGATCTTCTTGGTGGCCCTACCCCAGACCTACTGAATCAGAATCGGTGCATTAACAGGACCTCACGGGATGCTTATTACAGCTGAGAAGCACTGGTTTCAAGCAGGGGTTATGGAGCCAGGCATCAAAATCCAAAAAAGACCTGTTCAAATCCAGTTCTACCTTGACCCCGTGGTATGTGCCCTCGGGCAAGCCTCTTGAAACCTCATTTTTCTCCCCCTGTAGAATAAGGACAAGGATAGTAATATTTCTTGGGGACCACTGTACAAATTAAATGAGATAATGTAGGCTAAGTGAGCATGGATGGCATGTTATTAGTGTTCGTCCCTCCCAGCCCATTTGTTTTTTTTTTAAGAGGTTTTAATTTTTATTTGTCAGAGACAGTGAGAGAGCACAAGCAGGGAGCGCGGCAGGCAGAGCAGGCAGAGGGAGAAGCAGGCTCCCCACTGAGCAGGGAGCCCAAAGCAGGACTCAATCCCAGGACCTTGGGATCAAGACCTGAGACAAAGGCAGATGCATAATGGACTGAGCCCCCCAGGGCACCCCCCTTCCAGCCCTACTTGTGTAACAGCTTCGTTAAGCCCCTGTCTGAACCACTCTAGGAAAGGACTTCACTAAGGAAGGGAATGAGCTTCATCACCTTCACCCACAGCATCCGACCCCGAGACCCGTACCCAGACGTGTCATATGGAAGTGAGATGTTCAGTATATTTGTGCAGAAATGAATCCAGCACCGTGGCATGGGCGAACCAACTGTCCCAAGGCAAATATTAAAGCTCTTTCTTTGACCGTATTCATACAAAAGCCAATTTGAAATGGGCTATGAACTTGTTTGGGATTAAAGGGTCAAGTTTCAGAAGAAAATAAGCAAATTCTTCTTTCAAAACCTCCTGCAACTAGGAGGTGGATACAAGACAGTGAGTCTCTGAACCAGGCACTAACTAGGGTGCTACATTCTGATCCAAGGTCAGCAGGGCAAACCACCCCGAGATGCTGCATCTAAGGGATAAAGTTTGATGTATGTAAGAAGAGTACGAGTCAAATCACACCCCTAGAGGAGTTTCTTCATTTTAGGCAAGGCTCCAATAATGAGGTGGCTGACTTCATCGAATGCACCGTAATTTCCTGTGTTGGCAAAAGCATACGTACATAAACCCCATCACACTTGTACTAGGTAAGACAAATCTGCTTGCATTATTAGATATAGAAGAAAAAAACCCAGAACTTATTACATAGAACACCTACTTCTGTAGGGAATAACACTAAATAACAATGGCAAAAGCATTTCATCAACAGTTAAGTTTTGAGGTGAAGAATCCACAAGTCACCCCAATGCATTCAGTTCAGTTAACGCACCCACTATACAATGGGCACTGGGCTAGATCCTGGGGGGCAAGAGAGCTAGGACCCAGGTGCCTTGTTGGGTAACCCCCTACAGAGGAAGGGGGCACAAGGACACAGAGCCAGGAACCCGCATTACAGGCAGGAGTCAAGGCCCTGGAGCCCAGAGGCAGATCAGTGGAAGCTTCTGGAAAGATTTCATTTGATACCACTTCCCTGGCATGCAAAGGAAGGCAGACCGTTTCAGGGATGGGTGCCAGCAAGAGCGTGAAAGACCCTGAAAGGGAAGCGAAGGAGTCAGGCTCTCACCTTTAATCGGTGAGAAACCATGAAAAGTTTGACTTTTGAAGAGTGACAGGATCACATCTTGCGTGTGTGTGTGTGAGGGGGGACATTCTGAGAAGGGAATTGGCAGCAGGGAACTTGGGGGCAAAGGGACAAGTTAAGGGCAATGCACTTATCCAGGTACGGGACCAGGAGGCTTAGGAGGAAGTAATGGGCACAAACATCATTTCAGTGTCAGACATAGGGGCCTTGGTGACCTCTAGGGAGAGGAGTCAAGGGTGACCACATGGCTTCTGGTTCAGAGTTACAAATTAATGAAACCCAGAACTACAGGAAAGCTCTAGACTGGGAATTCTCCTGGTCCTAGGGAGGCTATGGTGACTGCCACTGTAGCGAGTGTCCCAAGGCACCGCTCAGGAAGCCCTCCAGTGAGGAGAGGGCTTCCTTTGTGCCCCAAAATAAAAACGAGCCTATGGAGGTTCCCCCCACTCCCCGCCAACCCCCCAAACAGCTCTCCTCACAGCCTGTGAGCCTTGAACAGCCGCTCTCGGGACATCCCTGGAAAGGCCAGTGGCCCTTTTCTTTGGATTCAAATCCTCAACTGGATGATTTTAAATGACCCCAGGTGTTAACAAAAAGGTTCATTCCAAACTGAAATTCCCAATCTTCCAGAGGCGGGGTTACCAAGAAAAAGCAGGTGTCCAGAGTACAAAGATAGCTGGGTTTGCTGAATGAAAGCGATGCTTTAACCAAATTTCACTTGGAAAGTTAAGCTCCTGGCACCAGAGCTGGTTGATTTCAAAAAAGCACTTCCTTGAGGGCTAACAAGCGTGGCCCCACTCTCAACAGAAGGAAGCTTGGTGAGCAGGAGACACGGTCACCTCCCTGTGCCCCCTACCCCAGGAGCAGCAGCACCGATGAGCCACTCCTGCAGGACACCCAGCTGCTTGGTGCCTCACGAGTTCCCCTGGTTTGTGGAGAAGAGGCAGCCGGTATGCGCAGCCCGTTGTCACTCCTCTCTGGAACAGGGAGAGCCTGTATGCCTTGCAGCTTTTCTCAGCAGGGAATACCACCCACATTTTGGCCAGAGCCATGCTTCACCCAATGGGACTGTCCCACATTACAGGGCATTTCTAATTCTTAACCACATTGCCCCAAACGCCAGCCACAATTATCAGGAGAACCAGAAATGCCCCCAAGCATTTCCAAATGCCCGCTAAAACTGTGGTACTACTTCTGGTTTGCAAACCACAGCAGTATTCATCGATGAAACTTATCTCTATAAATATTCTGTTTTTCTACCTGGTAAAAATAATTACTGTTCCTACTGGTCCATCTGATACGGTATTAAAAAAAAAGTTGTCTTGTCTTTTTTTTTTTTTTTTTTTAAGGACCAGTATGTCAAGTAAACCATCAGTGTTCTCTAGTTCTTTGCTACTTTTTAGTAGGAGCAAATCTAGTACTTAAAAAGGCTAATACAGCATTTTTTTCTTGGATGATTTAAAAATGAAATACAGTTCAAAATCCTAGAACTAAAGCTTGCGGGTTTTTGTTTACTTAATTCTGCAATACCAGAGTTGAAGAATCAGAGCACCAAGGTAAAGATCCTTCAAAACAAAGATTATACAAAAGGATCACCGCCAGTTTACATTTCCGCATGTATTCATAACAAGAGTGAAATAAAACGTGCCCTTCTGAATTCTAACCCAGACTTGTGATACCAGTATGGAAGTACTCTGTATTGTGGATAGGCTTTTAATTCCAAGGCTTCAAGAGCTCACATTCAGACCAAATGTATTTACTTAATAATATTGTTAGTACAAGCTTCTCTGTACCACAAAGTTCTTTTGTTTTTAAGGAAAAGAAATCCCATCATTCCCAAACCAAAAAACATGCCCAAGGATACACAGAAGAGTAACAGTAGTAACTAACATACAGGGGCAGGAACATTCCAGAGCTTGAAGTCAGCAAACCTCAGGAAGCATGCTCAGACAGATGGCACTTCACAAACAACGACATTTACATTTATAGGAAGATTTTTCACTTACTTCAAATTTCTGTTTAATCGTTGTTCCTCTAAGTTAAAGGGGGGGGGCAAAAATCACACTGTGATTCCTTATTTTTCTAAATAAAAAATAAAACACGGCTCTGGATGTCCTCACGTAATTTCTCTGCGTCTCCTTTCAATGAACGCTACTTTCAAATTCTAAACAAAAAGCAAAATATCAAAAGTTAGCCCAAGGAACACTGTACCAAATCAAGTATCACAGCGCACACCAGGCAACGGCATCTATCAGGAGTGATGATTCAGAACAGGATAAATTTAGAACGGGGCTTTCCAAAAGGCGTTTGGATGGCAAAAGCAATAAAGAGGTGAAGGCTACATCCCAAAAGTTTCTCGGAAAAAAGATCTCCAAAATATTAAAAAGAGTCTTCTTCTCGAAGTTTTCAGTGCCCTGGTGTCCTTGACGCTGAACTTCCCCGATCTGCCCTTGGTGTGGCCATCCATTACTGGGTAAATCCACGTGAAACCTGAGGACGCTTCAGCCTCGGAGCGCGTCGTCGGGAGCAGTGGGGCAACTCCACATGGGACGGGCCTTTTATGGCCTGAACTGGAGAGCCCTGATCCCAGCTAATCTACCATAAATAGCTCTTGAAACTCAGAGGAGCCCATCAGCTGTTGCAACAAGCCTGGCCAGCAGCTCCTTCAAAAGCAATTAGATCATTCGCATTGTCTCTCAGCTTGTTTTATGCAGAAATTAAAAATGCAACAGCTGTCTACTCAACAGGCTGCAACCATAGAGAATTGAGTGGGCAAACGTTTCTTGGATTCTGGTGTTTGCCTTCCGAAAGGGCACACAAACGCTGATAAAGCTCAGATACCGAACGCCAGAAAGCAAGGGGCAGGCTGACACATGTATAGACGTTAAATGGCACGTTACGATGGCACAGGTCTAGTTACCGGTTCACAATTTGTGTGGACATCTGTGGATTTCTTCCCACGTCCGCTAATTGTAGAAAAGGAGCCATTGGAAGAAAGGATGGTGCTGCAAATACTTTCTCTAAAACACACCAAGATTTTGTCTTAAAATCAAAGACAGAGCTCCCAACTAGCAAGATCTGCCTTCCGAGGGACTACAGGTCACTCATCTGGCAAACCAGAGGAACCCTAACTTCTAGAAAAAACAAAAACAAAAAAACAACAAAACAAAACAAAAACTACCACACAGAATCACTTCTTAAAAGGCTTTTTACATTTTAAAGATATTAAAATTAAGTATGACCACCCTGCTTACAAAAATACTTACAATTGTAGGTGTCCTTGCTGTTCCCCAAAAGAACAAAGTCTTAATTGTTCATCCTAACTTCCATATGAATCAGAAAACCAGCAATAGGGCTGGAGCAAAGGCTGCCGGCTGCCAGGCCCTGGGAGGTGAGCCTCTTGGGGTGTGGGCTCTCGGACCACCAGCTCCAACAGCCAGCAGAGGCCTCCGGAGTGGGATGTGAATTCCTGTTATTACTTAACCCTGCAGAGGTGGCAGATAAGGCTGGACAGAGTAATAATTCAATACCAGCTTCGGGACTATGTGCGCAAGGGTTAAAAATAATCTGTGCAAACCAGATTGTTTACTCATTTCGAGATGTCAAACAAAACCTCACCACTTGACTTCTGCTTCCAAATCCCAGTCATGATCATGGCCCTCATCTTATTTTTCCCTTTAACCAGTTTTGCTTTTCCTCCACTTAACATATTACTTCACCTAGTTTTATATCTTCACATAGGCTGCTTTAAACTCCTCCTGGAGCAAAGCAGGGTAAAAATAAATAAAAACTTACGTAAAATAGTCGACTATCTGGGTCTTTCAAGAAAAGATAGGAGGAGACAATGAATCACTGTTACCACAATCATGCAGTTTTGTTTTGTTTTTTCCTTCTCCTAAAAAAGATGCTCTCCCACAAAACAAACATTTAACTTTTGAATGTTTCCTAAATCGTGGCTCCCTGCTTCCTGTAGCCACCAAACCCGCCTAGATGAATACAATGGAATCTAACCGAATAATTCCTCTCAGCCCCCTCTTCTAGCCACCGTTTTTGTCTTTGTTCAAACCCCACTTAATTCTACCTGAGCAATCTGTTTAAATACGTTCTTAAATATTTTTGCTATCTGAACTCAGGAAACCCCTGTGACATGCGCATTTTTCCAAAAAGTGACAGTAGTAGATCTGATGTGTGTGAGAGTAGATTTCATGATCTATCCATAGAGAAGGAAAATCATGTTATGATCTAAAATAGAAACTACACTTATACTAGACATTTCCAAGATGAGCTATTTCATACAGCTACTATTTAATGCTAGTATTATAAGCAATGTGGAGGTCTACCCTTGTTTCTAGAAATTGTCCATTAAATCCGGCTTTCTTATGCATTTTAATCTGGCTTTTGTGTGTTAATCCAGGAGCCCTATCTATTTATGATACCACTTCTAAGAAAGATGATACTGTATATCTCTGTGAACACCTATTTTATAACAATCACCACGTGGAAGCAGAAATGAGAAACACCACAACATTTACAATCATTCCAAAGAAGGTAAACTATTTAGATATAAACTTAACTAAACATATACAGGAGCTATATGCTAAAAATTACAAAATGCTGATTTAAAAAAAAACACTCAAAGAGCAATGTAAATAAATATACATATACTCTATTCATGGGTCAACACAGTAAATGTCAGTTCTCCCTAAAACGATGTACACATTTAATGCAATTCCTATCAGCATCCAGCAAAGATTTCTGATACAGACAAGCTTATTCTAAAATTTATATACAGAAACATAGAGCTTAGAAGAGTTTAAACAATCTTCAAAAAGAATAAAGTTAGAATAATCAAGCTATCCCATTTTAAGTTTGACTATATAACTACAGGAAGAGAATAGAAAACCCCGAAACCGTCCCACACAAATACAGCCAACAGATTTTTGACAAAAGTTACCTCTTCCACAATCATGTTGGAGCAAGTGGACACCCACTGGCAAAAAGAAAGTATAGAGAGGAGGGGAGGGGGGATGCAGGGGGGAGGAAAGGGAGAGAGGTGGGGGGGGGAAGAAAAGGGAAAAAAAATTCTCATACAAAAATGAACTAAAATGGATCACAAAGTAAAATGTAAAATATAAAATTATAAAAACACAGGAACCAACTTCTGACACATGCAAAAACCTGGATGCATGTCTAGGAAATTTTGCTGAGTAAAAGAAAACCAATCCTAAAAGCTTACAAGCTATAGGATTCCATTTATATAAATTCCCCAAATGATAACATTGTAGAAAGGGAAAACGGATTAGTGGTTCTCAGACATCAGGGATGGGGCAGTGGGGTGGGGCAGTGGCTATAAAGGGATCCTTGTTATGGACCCTTCCACTGTTCTATGGACTCTATCAGTGCCAATATCCTGGTTGTGGTATTCATAGTTTCATAAGATGTTAACCACTAGGGAAAACTGCATAAAAAGTATATAGGATCTCTCTGTATCATTTCTCTGTCTTTTTTTTTCTTTTCTTTTTTTTTTTTTTTAAGATTTATTTATTTTAGAGAAAGAGAGAGAACATGCACAGGGGGAGAAGGAGGGAGAATCCCAAGCTGATTCCACACTGAGCACAGAGCCCGATGTGGGACTCGATCCCATGACCCTGAGATCATAACCAGAGTTGAAACGAGTCAGATAACTGCACCACTCAGGTACCCCTCTGTATTATTTCTTAAAACTGCAATCAAATCTCTATCTCCAAATTAAAAGTTGAATTAAATATTTTTTAACATTAAAAAAAAAAAAAACAACTTCAGGGCGCCTGGGTGGCTCAGTGGGTTAAGCCGCTGCCTTCAGCTCAGGTCATGATCTCAGGGTTCTGGGATCGAGTCCCACATCGGGCTCTCTGCTCAGCAGGGAGCCTGCTTCCTCCTCTCTCTCTCTCTGCCCGCCTCTCTACCTATTTGTGATCTCTGTCAAATAAATAAAAATTTTTTAAAAATCTTAAAAAAAAAACAACTTCAAATAAAATTTCCAAATGCATCCTGTTTATATAAGTGAGCTACTGACTAGAATTGTAATTTACATAAATCTATACAGATTTGCCAGTCATCAGTGCCATCTTAAGAAATTCAAATTGGTGGGGCACGGGGGTCACTCTGTTGGTTGAGCCTCCAACTCTTGATTTCAGCTCAGTTCATGATCTCAGGGTCCTGGGACTGAGCCGTATGTTGGGAAGTGGGTGGTCCATGCTCAGTGGGGAATCCACTTGAGGATTCTTTCTCTCTCTCTCCCCCTCCCCTCTGTGGGCCTTCTCTCTCTCTCTCTCTCTCTCTCTCAAATAAATAAATAAATAAATCTTTTAAGAGAGAGAGAGACAGAGAGACAGAAGAAATTTGAATTGGAAAAGTTTTTTTCCCTATAAGAATGGAAGTCATTGATCCAAAGTAAAATACTGGATACAGAAGTAAAGGAAAGCACTGCTTTTCAATTAAATACGCATCTTTGGCAGGTTGTATGAATACTTCAAGACAATCTCTAATACCTAGGGGCTCCCCAATAATAAAACAGGATACCGCCACATAATTTTCAGAATTTCAAGGCACTGCCCAAGATGATTTCTTTTCGAAACCTGTATATACTGGAGAAATAGCAAGAAAACACTTTAGAAAAGGAGGAGACGGAGTCCTCTCAAAAATCTAATGTTACTGGGGCGCCTGGGTGGCTCAGTGGGTTAAGCCTCTACCTTCGGCCCAGGTCATGATCTCAGGGTCCTGGGATCGAGCCCCGCATCAGGTTCTCTGCTTGGCAGGGTGTCTGCTTCCCCTGATTTCTCTTCCTGCCTCTCTGCCTACTTGTAATCTCTCTCTGTGTGTGTCAAATAAATAAAATCTTAAAAAAAAAAAATCTAATGCAACTATAACTATCATAGGAAACAAGTTTTCAAACTCCAGGGTTCTACAGTCTTGAAGTTTCTTTCTTAAAAATACAAAGGCAAGACACAAGTGACAGGGTGGGCAGACAGAGAATGCACCATGTCCCTCATCCTCTCAGACTCGGTGACATCACACCTAGACACAAACATCGGGAACAGTCCCTCCTGAGGGCCAAACTATGTTCCCCCGGACTTTGATTCCAGGAAAGGTTAGCTCCGAGGCAGGCCATGTAATGCACAGATGATGAGAGGTGGAATTTCTTCTCAGTTCATGGAAGGAGTGTGTTGCTAGTCCATGAGCATGCTGTGGCTTCTGTCTCCTACCCCCAGAGTTCCCTTGCCCATCTGATTTCCTCTTCTCCCTCCACAACCAAGTTTCCCCCTCTCCCACATGGCTCCCCCATCATTGTGCAGCTGGGTTCTGCTCCTTCCACACCCCAGGAATGGCTTCCCCCCGCCACACGGGACCCTCCCAGTGCCCCATCTGGACTTGACCTCTCTGTTGTCAGACACTTTCTGCCCACTTCCACCTCCACAGAGCATCCTTCTCTTAGGAAGGTCTTTGACATCACGGTCTGGTCCTTTCCATGCCTTGACAATGACGCTCTTCTGTCCCTTCACTGCCCCTCTTCCTTCCTGCCCCACAACCATCTGCATGTGGCCCCGGGACTGACCCAGGAGTCCTGTGCCTCCCTGCTTCCACTGTACCTGCAGCAGAATTCAGGACATGGTCAGGGGCGGAGGGGTTTCCCTGAGACCAGAATACCAGGCTAGCTCACAGGAACAAGAAGCCCAAGGCATTGTGCACTTGTCCTCTACCATCACGACCTCTGCTCCTGGGGTTCCCCGGTGGACAGACTCACACCGGCTCCTCCTCAGCCCCTCAGCCTCCCTCTCTGCAGCCACTTCCCTTGTAGGTGCTCTCACTGCCTCTTGGCAGGACTGCCGCTGCAAGCGCCTGCAAAGTCATCTTCCCTCCCCCACCGACCCCTCCCCAAACCCAACCTCTCCCCTGCTTACAGGCCACTTCTCGCCCAGCCATCACCTCCACACTGGCTCCGGCAGCCCTTCTCCTGGGTAGCCAGTGACCGCTCACTGATGGGAGCTCGTGCAACAACTTGTTCAATGAAATGTTCTTGAGGAATACATGTAAAACTGTCCTTGCCCAAGCATCACTTTCACCCTCCTGCATTTAGGGATTCATCAGGAGGAAAAAGAAATCAAGTCATACATAAATACTTTGGAAACCACATTTAACACTAAGGGGATCTCATAGAGACCAAGATCTGCGGGATGCGCTTTAAGGAATATACTGCTAACAGTCACCTGGTGATTACAGGGGACGTTAATGTCTTGCTTCATTACAAACATCCTATCTGGGCACACCCAGGAGGTGACCCATGTGGATATATTCCAGCATACATGTGCTACAGGAACATGAAAGGTCAAGACTGGCTGGCCTGGTGGATACATTCCCAAGTCCCCAGCTTCTGCGACCTGGCCCTTCCCTACCTCATGAGCCATAAGTTCCACCACCTTACCGCCGAGTAGGTAACCACGAGAAACCACACTGACCATCGTTGCTGTGTCCAGGCTGTTCCCTATGCTCAGAATGCCTTTCCTTCCTTCTGATTTAGAAGACCCCTCAGCATCCTTCAAGACTCTGTTGACTTCATTTCTCCTGTGAACCCCTTCCAGACATGGGCTAGAAGGCAGGGACTCTGTCTCTCTCTCTGTATTGCTAGAACTCTATAAATGGAATAAATGTTTGTGATATGAAGACTGAAAACCACAATCCAAATATCTTAGATTTTTTTTTTTTCTCTCACTTCAATGCAGGGACAACATTCTCCTCCTTTATTCAGGATTGACTAGTCAATGCCTAATGTCCCTCTGAAGCAGGAGAATGACAAGAGGAACACGTTGGCTCCTCAGTTTATAGGCAGCAAATAAAATAGCAAGCCAGTACGAGCACCTTGCTGGCCACTCTCCCTTCCACAAAGCACCTATTTCTGAAGGAAGGATGATATCAGCTCGTTAGCAAAACCGTGTGTGCGCAGAGAGCAAGGTTAACAGAGCTCTCCGTCTAACAGTGTCTGCCTTCTGAAAGGGTCTGCTTTCTAAATGGCAATGAACTTGAAGGATCAGGAGAAGCACTTTTTCAAGCTGCTCATTTCCAGGGCATGAATAGAAGGCAACCAGATTCGGATTCTGTCCTAATTTCCACTCTAATAGGACCAGATATGGAACTCTTTTTTTTTTTTTTTTTTTGCCCATTTTTGCAGTAAGCTTAGAATTTTGACATCAGTGAATGAAGACAGGGCGGTGCCTTAGTTTCTGATACACTGCTAGGAGTCTCAGATTGTGGCCTTCTGTAACATGGACAAATAATTTTGTTTTGGTGTAGATTCTTTAAAAGGGGGAAATTATTTTGGGGTAACATTTGTCTTTCAACCACCCTATCTCCCTCTCCCAGATGACCTAAATCAATCAATAACTGAATATCTGTCTCTCTGTCTCACTCCCTCAAAGCTTATGGAGACTTTGCCAGCTTTGGCTGACAGTCTTTCAAGCTCCAAGGTCGAGTGTAGGTCACTGGCTTGAACAACAGATGAGCGAGCCAACTCTTCTCTCCCAGGCTGCTGCTTCAAGAGCAAAGGGCATGGAGTAATGTTCAGCGTGCACAGAGCTGCTGGCCTCCTGGTCAAAATGAAATGTGAGTTTGCCTGGGTTTGGGGGTGGGGAGGAAACCTGGACCAGGTCTTCTGAATTTTGGCTCCAGGGACACAGCCTCTCACATGGCGGGACCAACACCACATTCCTGGACACCAGGCTTGACTCCTGAGGGCATTCAGAGATCTACAAACTGGGACAGACTCCTTCTGGCCAACATCTATCTAAAACTATGAGATCTTGGTCCATGTATTCATGGCAGAACCCCAGGAGTCACTTCTCAAGTGGAAACATGAGCCCAGAGTTGTACAGCTGACACAGTAAGGACCTCCTATACCAGAGCCAGAGAAGACTCCAGGGGCTTGTTCCTTTTCGTGTTCCTGTGGGCATCACAAAGCCTAGGGCTATAAGTGCTTTCCTCTGCTGATGCCAAACACCAAGAGAGAATGGACGATTGTTCCTCTTGAATGACAAACACAAAGAACTCACGTTTCTCCTTAAGGTGCACTGTGAAAATTCAAACATCCATACCGTGTTACAAAGGAGAACACCCAGGTGCCAGAGATGCCCTGGGGATGGGGAGCACCTGGTCCCCTTTCTCTGCACCCATGATGACCTCCAGCCTCCACAAACCATGAGACCCCACACCCCCTGATTGGAAACGCAAGTGTGTCTGCATCTCCAGCTCAGTAAGCTTCATATTGTAGAAGTACGTTCTCATGTTCCTCCAGAAACGGTTATAAGGGATGGCTGCACCCTTGGCCAACCCAAACATGTCTGATAAACCGGTAATCAAGTAGAACCACAGTACCAATAATCCCATAAAACTGAACCACTGCGTGTCGTAGCTTAAAATGTATCCGTGTTTCCAATGGGGGATCCTAAAACCCAGCTCCCTGGCAATCCAAATGGTGACTTCCTACCCTAAGGTTTAGGCACGGACTCTGATTTTAGGGTCAGGAGCTACAAAATTGAAGGTGACACCAGCTGAAAACCAGAATGTGAAAGAAGAGGGTAGGGAGAAGGAGTCAACGGATGGACAGGGGCAGAGTTCAGGATGATGAATAATTTCCAGGATAAGTGGAAAATACTGAAAACCAAAAAGTCCGAGGGAATGTGATAGAAAGATACAGGAATCGAACACGGAAGCTTAGCTTCATGAAACATTTACTTCATTTTCTTAGATTTCTCAAGTCACTGCATCGGGTGACCTTGTTTTTAGGCCGGGGACCAAAAATCGCTAGTTTAGACAAAGACTCCCAGGGTCCCGTCCAGTTCCAGAAAAACAGATTCTACAATTCTGAGGCAAAGCGCCATCTCAGAGTTGCCAAAGAAGAATGGAGAGGATTAAGAGAGAAAAGAGGGACCAAAGGAAGGAGATCCAGGGAGAGAGAATACATGTCAACACAAGGCATTCCGAAGTCAGGGTCACTCCATAGTAGGATTTAGAAACAAAGCTATTTGATCACAAGGCAGCTCCCCTCCAGCAGAAGCTCAGTCTGCAGCAGATGGTCCCCGGCCGGTCATGGGCTGGCCTCATTGGACCAGAGCAGACCACGTGTTAGCATGCATCAAGTCCCATCAGGGACTCCGCTAAAGATGGTGCAGCCTTTTAGTGGGACAGAGGGCACAATGTCCACAGAGGGAAGAGAAGAGAGCATATACATGCAAACACATCTCCAAACCACCTTGCTTGTTGTTTACTTGTACCAGGAGCTCCTAAGGCCTGGCTACAGCATTCTTCGGCTCACATTCCTACCCGCACCCCCCACCCCGGGTCATGGCCTTGAGAACGTGACCTCTACCAAGTCCGAGACTTTTGTCTGTTTTGTAGACTACTATGGACCCTGGGTGCCCACGGTTGTGCCTAATATACAGTACGTGCTCAATAAATATTTGTTGAAGGGACAGAATCACAAGTATGTGACAGGGAGACTGCCAAAACAGAGTTATTTCCAAAGGTTAGTTTACCCCTCATTGCTTCCCAACACCACCCCCTCTACCCTCTGCAGTCCGTGATCGTGATCCCTGCTGGCTTTGGGTAGACTATTCCACAAACCTGAATGAGTCTACCTCCTTCCCAAACTTCATTTTCTTAGATTTCTCTGGGCAAGATTTTGCCTCATGAAGCAGTGCCTGGTGTCCGTAGAGGATTCTTTGCAAAGCTCTCCGAGCATTCTGATCCTTGAGGCATGGCGTCATGCATGCAAATCCACTGCACCTGGGCCAAGGGCACGCCAATGCCCCCACTTGCAGGCCTTTACAGTGAACTAATTGATATGGTAATGAGTCCTGAAACTGGGATTACCTTCCAGAGTGAGACTCACAACAGGCCCTCCCTGAATGTTTTCTGATGGTGGCCAAGTAGGCAAGTTCAGTCCTTTCTCCCCAGAAACACAATACTGCTTTCTCTACCAACGAGGATTAATTCAAATCCCTAGTGAACAGTCCAGGATATGAAAATTACGGTAATCTAATCTTGTAGAGGAAGAAGTATGAATCATCATTACATGGTCTGACAAAGAGCAAAATGATCAACCCCAGGCTGGACCAGAGGTTAGGGGCCAAGGCCACAGCTCCTTGGAGGGGCTAAAACAAAACAGCGGGACCCACCAGGCCAACATCAGACAGGCAACATGGCAGTTTTCATCCCAAAGGCGGAAAAGCAAGGAACGACAGAGCTAGGTTCCCAGGACCACACTTCAAAGCTTTTTATTCTCAGAAGGCAGAGGAGAGGGACTCTGGGACCCCAAATCCTTGTGTATTCTGTCTTCTGACTCTGGTGTAAACTTCTCAAGCTCTGGGGTTTCCTTCTAGGTAGGAACCGAAAGGCCTGCAGAATCACGGCACCTCAAAAGTTATCAGAAACCCCCATCGTCCCCAGGGGATAGCAACAGGATGCACATGGGACAAGCAGAGCGACAGGTCACAACGCCTCCCAGAACACTCTTCTGACGACAACAGAAAAAACTCCAGTTTTGAAGGAAGGTCTTGGCCGTTTCCTGAAACTTGCAAAAAAAAAGATCAAGGAAGGTCTCCCTCTACCATCAAGAAACCACAGCCCCAGGGCACTGGGGAAGCTGGTCAGCGTGCCCGCAGGCCTGAATCCTCACTGGCGCTCTCGCTTTTTTCTTTTGCACAGCTGTGTTCAATTTTCTGTCCTTGGGGTTTTAAAGGAACATTTCTTCTAGGGCCAGGATTCTCAAGTTTTATGGTTATACAACTCCCTCCCAGGGCCAAAGAATGTTTGAAAAGCCTAAACCCAGCAAAGTGAATTAGTAAAAGGATCCAAATGAAAGTGAAATAAAAAGTTAGGACTCTTTCCAATTTACATTCAACCTCTTACTTAATCCTATCATACCTTCTGTTTGTCCTTCAAGACGTTTGCTAGATTTCTCATGCAAATATAGGTGTGCATGTGTCTGTGAGTAAGAAACAGAAGACCAAAGGTGTATTTACATTCCCCCCGTTTCTGTTTCCTATTTTATGGCAAATTTTACTTTTAATAAGGCCTACATCTTACTTACACTGGGTTTAAGAAAAGATCACAAAAAAGATTCCTTTAGGATTTTTATGTGCTTGTTTGTTTTTCCTATTTGGAGAGCTGTATACCTCCTAGTTTTGGGTAGTTTTTTAAGAACGTACATATTTTTACTTAAAAAGTCAAACCGGGGTGCGTGTGTGGCTCAGTGGGTTAAAGCCTCTGCCTTTGGCTCAGGTCATGATCCCAGGGTCCTAAGATCGAGCCCCACATAGGTCTCTCTCCTCAGCAGGGAGCCTGCTTCCCCCCTCCCCCTGCCTCTCTGCCTACTCTGTCAAATAAATAAATAATCCTTAAAAAAAAAAAAAAGAGTCAAACCGGTGGCATTCATCACTGTAATACTCTAAGCTAAGTACATTATCAACATTCAAATATCATTGCTCCCCAGCATGCCCCAAAAGAGAGCATAAGGCCCTCCCCAGCCCATGAAATGCTAACTAGGTTTCTGAATGCAGCCATATAAGGTTATTTCGGAAAATCCAGAAGTCCCTTACCTGTCTTCTTCTGTTCTTCTCTCTTCCTGTCACCTCCATTCCCACATCTCAAAGAAAACTGCCCCAAGTCTCTGTCTACATCGGATCACAAACATCACTTTTATGTTTGCCTCCCTCCGTCTCTCAAAGGCTAGTCGTCTGCTTCATACACTCGTCTGATCTGACAAAGCCAAATTCAGGCTTTGGGGCCGGAGGTTGGTGACACAGCCCACACCACCCACATTAGAGTCCTGGCCGCCTCCCAAGACAAACAAGACGTTTCTGAGAAACAAAGTAATGTGCACAGATCCACCCCGAGCAGGAAGAAACGGAATCAGTCCCCCTCCGTAAAAGGATCTGAAACGTGGTCAGCAGCACCTGCTTAATACAGTCCAATTCTCCAAAAACCATTAAAAACACAGTCATCTGACCTCATCTGCCCTGAGTCATGGTGATCACACAAGGCCAACTTCTCTCAAGAAGCAGTCGGGAGAAGAGACCAAACCCTCTATTTGCAGTCACTCTCTCCTGCTCTTTTTAAAATCAAGATGATCAAAGCACCTGATAGGGGCACCTAGTTGACGCAGTCAGTTAAGCATCCAACTCTTGGTTTCAGCCCAGGTCCTGATCTCGGGGTCACAGGATTAAGCCCTAAGTCAGGCTCTGTGCTGAGCAGGGCGTCTGTGTGTAAAACTCTCTCCCTCTCTTTCTGCCTCTCCCAGCTGCGCACCCACGCATTCTCTCCCTCTCTAAAATGAATAAATACATCTCAAAGGAAAAAAAAAAGCTTCTGTTAGCATGGCCCTACAGGCAAAAGTATAGGTTGAAGTTCAAATGATTCCTCTCAGATAAGCACTCTAATTCCCAAGGTGATTGGAAGTTGCCGCAAGTCAGTAAAATCTCTACACCTGGGTGGGGAGCCGCTGAAAAGACTGGCTTGTAAAGTCAGGGTTTCTCTGAAGCTGCTGATTTCCTCATGGAGGAAAATCCACTTCTAACCAAGTAGGACCCACACCACTATGTTGTTTTCTTGTAATCTTGATTGAAAAACCCTGTGCTCCGGAATAAATTAAGATGTTTCTTTCTGGGGCGCCTGGGTGGCTCAGCTGTAAGCATCTGCCTTCGTCATATCATGATCCTAGGGTCCTGCTAGAATCGTCCCGCATCGGGCTCCCTGCTCAGCAGGAAGCCTGCTTCACCCTCCCTCACTCCCCCTGCTTGTGTTTCCCTTTCTTGCTGTGTCTCTGTCAAATAAATAAAATCTTAAAAAAAAAAAAAAAAAAAAGATGTTTCTTTCAGAACAAGAATGTTTGAATGAAAGTAATACTGAAATGTTCTGCCTTCAAAATCTCCCAGAGCCTGTCCCCTACAAATAGAATGAAACACAACCAAACAAGAAGGACCATATTAAAGTTTCTTTAAAACACACACACACACACACATACACACAAAGGGGTGTCTGAGAGGCTCAGTCAGTTGAGTGACCAACTCTTGGTTTCTTCTTGGGTCACGATCTCAGGATTATCATATCAAACCCCTCAACAGGGTCCCTGCTGGGGGCAGAGTTGAAAAGTTTTTTTTTTGTTTGTTTGTTTGATAGAGAGAGAAAGAGCGAGAGAGGGAACATAAGCAGGGGGAGTGAGAGAGGGAGAAGCAGGCTCCCCACTGAGCAAGGATACCGATGTGGGGCTTGATTCCAGGACCCTGGGATCATGACCTGAGCCGAAGGTAGATGCTTAACAACTGAACCACCCAGGCGCCCTGAAAAGTTTTCTAATTTCATGCCAAGCCAGTTAGAACACACTGGATTTCAAATATATAGTTTTCTGTTAGATCATTTATATTCCACATAAGAAAAGACACACACATACACACACGCGCGCACATCTTGTGAAAGAAAAACAAACAGCACCATTTGGTCTCATCCAAAATGCGCCTGGGTGGCTCAGTGGTTTAAGCCTCTCCTTCAGCTCAGGTCATGATCTCAGGATCCTGGGATCGAGAGCTTCGAATCCGGCTCTCTGCTCAGCAGGGAGCCTGCTTCCTCCTCTCTCTCTCCCTGCCTCTCTGCCTACTTGGGATCTCTGTCTGTCAAATAAATAAACAAAATCTTTAAAAAAGTCATGTGCTTAAAACATGTGTTTGCTCAAAACATTAAATGGACTTTATTGCCTAAGTAGCAACTGGTTTTCTCAAGAGAAGGTGAAGACTGGGTTGTTGCTCTATAACATGTTATAGAACATGTATCTTTCAAAAGTGCTTTTCCACAATCTTGACTAGTAAAGAGGCATGGAGGAAGAACATTCTAAAGTCAATGCACTTTTGAGGTTTACAAAGCACAACTTCCTCAGGCACTGGTATGGGGACCTTTTGAGAAAGTTCCCATATTTCTCCCCACCTCACATAGTCTCAGTGGTCCCTGCACTGAGTTCCCCCACGTCTGAAGACACACAAAGTAGCAATGTATAGAGAGCCCGAACCTTCACTGCATCTAAAACCATGGACTGCCTTTTCTCTCTATTCTGACGTCAAATGATGATTTTTAAATGATTCACTCCAAACTTCAAAAAAAGCCCATTATTAGTGAAATTCTCCTCTCAGATTTCTCCCAATCGAAATAAAAGAAAATCAAAACCATCAGAGAACAAAGCAAAGAATGACACTCTTCCCTGGACCCCAGCCTAGCTCTACTCTCCTGCCCCACCCCAACCTACGTTGGCAGCTTCCTGGATGCAGGATTTACACCTGAAGTTACTGGCTCCAACGGAAGAGATGGCCTTCAAACCCTACCAGCACTCCGGCGATTCAGTGGAGCAGGAAAGGATCCCAGAGCAATTTTCACCAGAGTGCAGTTCCAGCCAAGCTTCTAAGAACAGTTGCCCCACCTCTCTCAACTCTAGCATTTCACATTCCCTCTTCAACCCACTTTCTGGAGTCACCCCTACTGAGCTACTCTTGCCAAGGTCATCGACAGCATCCATCTTGGCAATTCCAATGGACGCTCCGTCCTCCTCTTCCTGATTATCCAGTAGCACCAGCTCTGTGGACACCACCCTCCTTACATTCACCTGAGCTTCAGGACCTTCTACCCCTCCACTTTCCTTCCTCCCTGTTGACCCCTTCTCAGGTTTCTTTCTGGCTATCTTCCATCTCATTCTGGGCCTCATTTGTGCACACACACACACACACACACACACACACACAAATGGGCACGCGCGCACACAGAGTTTTCATCCTTTCTTACAGATGTACCTATAATCTAAATGCTACCTACATTCAGGATTGCTCCGCTGAGTTCCAGACTCAAGTTCAATTATCTACCTAAGATCTCTACCAGGATATTTACCAAGTACCTCAAACTTAGTACATCTGTAACAGAACTCTTGACTCTCAAAGCTGGCCCTCCCCATTTGAACAAAACAAAACAAAACAAAACCTCTTCCCCAGTTTTTACTCCCTTCAGACATTGCCAGGGCCAGAATCTGGGAATCATTCTTAATTCCTCCCTTGGCCTCACTCCCTATCTCAGCTACCACCAAGTGCTGATGGTTACACCTCTAAGCTATCCCTTTTTATATATACAACAGCTTTATTGATATATCATTCATGTACCATACAATCCACCCATTTAAAGTGTATCAGTTAATGGTTTTAGAATATTTATAGACCTGTATGACCACTATCAAAGCAATTTTAGATATTTTCATCACCCCAAAAAGAACATGTTTCCATTAGCAGTCATTTTCAATTTTCCCCTAGATACTCCAGTGCTAGGCAACTATTAATCTTTCTGTCTCTCTAGAACTTTCTAGAACTTTCATATAAATGGAATTATGCATTATGGTCTTTGTGTCTGGCTTTTTCGACTGAGCATATTTTCAAGATTCATCCATATTGCAGCATGTATCAGTACTTCATAACCTTTTACAGTTGAATAACATCTTATCACATGGATATACAATATTTTATCTGTCAGTTGACAGACATTGGGTTTTTTCCATTCTTCAGCAATTATGAATGATACTGCCATGAATATTTATATTTTTATGCAGATATATGTTTTCATTTACCTTAAAAATATATGCAGGATCATAAGGCAACTCTGTTTAACTGGACAAAGAATTGCCGGACTGTTTTCCAAAGCAGCTGCTTTGGAAAGATTTTGCATTCTCACCAAGAGTGTAGGAGAGTTCCAATTTCTCCACATCTTCACCAACACTTGTTACTGTCTTTCATAGTGGCCATGAAGTAATGTCACATTATGGTTTTGATTGCATTTCACCAATGGCTAGTGATGTTGAGAATCTTCTCATGTGCTTACTAGCCATTTGCCTATCTTCTTTGGAGAAATGTCTTCTCAGATCTGTGCCTATTTTTGAATTGGGTTATCTTTTTATTACTGAGGTGTAAGAGTTCTTTATATATGCGACATACAAGTCCCATATCACAGGATATAATCTGCAAACACTTCTTCCCATTCTGTGGGTTGTCTTTTCATTGTCTTAATACCATCTTTTGATTAATTTTGTTGATGTCCAACAAAATTTTTTTTCTTTTTCACTTGTGCTTTTGGTGTTGTATCTCAAAAAAAAAAAAAAATTGCCTAAAACAAGGTCATGAAGATTAATACCCATGTTGTCTTCTAAGAGTGTTATAGCTTTAGGTCTTACATTAAGGCCATTGATCCACTTTGAATTAATTTTTGTATACTGTGTGAGGTAGCGATCCAACTTTATTCCTTTTCATGTTGATATCCAGTGTCCCAGACCATTTGTCGAAGACAATATTTCCCAAAGAATTGTCTTGGCACAACTGTCAAATATCAGTTACCATAAATGTATGGGTTTATTTCTGATCTATAAATTCTATTACAAAAATATGTATGTCCATCCTTATGCCAGTTCCACACTGGCCTGATTATTGTGGCTTTATATTAAGTTTTGAAATCAGGAATTCCAATTCTTCTTAGAAGAATTCCAATTCTTCTAAGAAGAATTTCAATTCTTCTAAGATATTTTGGCTATTCCAGATCCCTTAAATGCCTATGTCAATTTTAGGGTCTGTCTGTCAATTTCTGCAAAGAATCCATCTGAGATTTTAATAGGGATTGCATTGAATCTATGGACCAATTTAGGGAGTACTGCTATTTTAATAATAGTAAATCTTCCAATCCATGGACACGAGATGTTTTATCATTTGTTTAAATTTTCTTTAATTTTTCTCAATAATGTTTTGTAGTTTTAAGAGTAAATTTTATACTTCTGATTACATTTATTCCTAAGTATTTTACTTTTTTTCATACTATTTGAGGAGGAAATATTTTTTGAACTTGTTTATTAGTTCTGATAGTGTAGTGCATCACTTAGCTGTTTCCATATCCATGATCATTTCATTGCAAACAGAGTTAGTTTCACTTCTTCCTCTCCAATCCAGGAGCCTTTTATTCTACATCCTTTCCTAGATGCCCTGGCTAGAACTTCAGTACAATACTGCATAGAAATTCGATGAGAGTAGCCATCTTTGCCTTGTTCCTGGTCTTAGGGGGAAAGCTTTCAGTACTTCATATTAAGCGTGATGTTAACTGTGGGTTTCTCAGACGCCCTTTTCAGGTTGAAGGACATCCCTTCAATTCCTACTTTGCTGTTATTCTTTGTTGTTGTTGTTGTTTTCATCTTAAAGGGGTGTTAGAATTGTCAAATGCTTTCTCTCCATAAAACATACCTTTTCACACTTAGGTTTCCTGCCGTATACACTCTGTACACCATCTCCAAGGCTCAGTATTTCTCATCTTTACAGGTGTCTGCTTCAGGAAGTCCTAGACCATCCTATTCAAAAGTCTCTATCCATCACTATCTCTTCTCCTGTCTATCATATAAACCTCAAAGCACTCAGCCATTATTATTATAAGTGCAAATTCTGATAACCCTCGTATAAAGTTCGGTATTTGCCAGCATGTGTTTATCATCTTAATCCTCACAACAATCCTTACTAGGTAGATGTTATTATCACCATTTTGTACACATGGAAGTTGAAAGAAGAGTTTAAGTGTCTTGTTCAAGGTTATACAGTTTTTAAGTGGCCGAGTCAGGTTGTAAACCCAGGTCCCCCAGCTCCTAAGATCATTCTCTTAAACATTTGCTATCATTTGCTATCCTATCTAGCAGTAACTGCTCTTACTTATTTCTTACCTTATTTGCCAATCTCATTTATTGATATATTTTTAGTATCTAATACTATGCATGACTGGTTTTCATTAACTATTTAAGGAACAAATGGAACCCTGGTCTCAAGATGCTCCACAAGAGAGGACTCTGGTAAGTACTGCTGACTATACACACCCAGGAGAGTCACAAGGCTCCTTTGTTTTTGAGATCCTTCAGTAAGAAAGGTTGCTTAACTTTAATTCAGTGTTTAGCACAGACCCATCTTCTCACCACCTCTGTCCCCACTGCATTAACAGTATAGGGAACTGTGTTCCATGGAACACAATTCGAGAACCATTGCCCCAGAGAGGCAGTCTAGAAAGTACAGTTCCCAGAAGGGTGCTTCTGTTCCCCTTCCTGTGTCCAGCTCCACTGTCGTCTAAAATGTCTCTGCCATAGCCTCAGCTCAACACAAAAAGAAAACCCCAAAATTAAGTTTTCTTTGTCTTTCCTGGCGCTCCTAAAGGGCCCATAGGACACTAAGGAGAAATAAAGATTTTTCCAACTATCAAAAAGGTTCATCTCCTGTGTATATTTGTGGTTCTGTAATTTACCACAGGGAGAGTTTTAATTTTCTCAGAGCTCTGGTTTCTCGAATGTGATTCAAACAAATTCACCCTGCATGATGTACTTTAATCTACATTCTCTGGATGTAAGCAAAGCCAATGATGTGTTAACCACAAAATTGTATTTCTTTCCTAAATACTTACTATAATGCTGATATTTAAATCATAGCTTCAGATGTAGAATGACTTCAAAATCTTTGTATCTCAGCTCTGTAAGTCTTCAAAGTCTTCTATTCGAACTCTCTCTGAAAAGGAGGAAAGAAAGAAAAATTTCAATGTTGAAACTACGGAAGAAAATAGCAAACATCACACATAGGAGCAAAGCAGGATATACTGCTGTGATTCATTTTCTGCTTCTAAAGAGCTTTGACTCTTTCAATTAGTCATCTACATCAGCTACAACAAATCACAGGCAGTGGTTAGAGTATCCTTCAAAACCTCTTATAAGAAATACTCAATAAAAATCTGTTTTCCTTCATCTTAAACCTGGTGAATAAAGTCATTTCTATGCCATGGTTCTCCAAAGCCCTAATTTTTCCAAAGAGACTGACATTTTATGCATTTGGTCTAACAACAAGAATTATCTTGAGTAAACACAAGCACTTTCTAAAATACAAATTTACAACAGCTCCAAATGAGGGGATTTGGAAAAGAAGTCTTGTAACAAAGGGAGACTTGAGAAAACAGAGAAGGGTGGGTTGGAATTCATCAAGGAGTTGGATATGTAGAGCCTGAAGGAACTGACAAAGGCCAATTCTTAGAAAAAGAGATACTGAATAAAGAAGCTAGAGACTAGTGTAACCCTTCTAGGGCATCCAGAGTGAATGACTGGGCTAGAACTTGGTCTATGGCCATTAATCCAAGCAGGGAAAATCTTCTACATCTGTTTTCCTCACAGGCTTGGGAACGAGCAAAACCCCCACTCACACTGGAAGTACAACAGAGGAGGGCTGCAGCATATGCACATTTTTCCATCTGATTCTCCTAGCTGCATACAAGATAACTCGCTTGGTTCATTCCTTACACTCAAAATGGCTGACTGCCTTTGTGGCATTCCAATGACTCAGCCTGGGAGAGGGACACCAAACACAAGCAAGACTTCAGCCCTGAGATCCCAGACTAAAGAGGAAAGCCCCTAGATGCATTAGTTTTTTAGTGGTCAGTGTTAGTGGTAAAACAGCATTGACTTCGGAAAACCTTTTGTTTCAGACTACTAAGGCACTTCCTCCTAGCTCCTCCCAATGTCTGTTCAGCACTTCTTTGTACTACATTCTGAAAAAGTCATCTTAGCAAAGAATTCACTCAAGCACGGAAGGCACTGGATGGGACAGGAGACAATGACACACCAGCATTGTAAAGGACCAGACCTGGCATCAGTCCTCAGTTTTTAGAAACACAGGGGAGACATGGTGTCTGATGCTATCTTACTTATCTCGTGTAGAGAGAATGGGGATCATCTCCAGAAGCTCATGCTGAGACAACTTGTAAGGCAATCATCTTGTAGTGACGAGGGGGCACAGGGGAGCCAACACATGTGAAGTTCCCCCAAAGCAAAAAAAAAAACATTACTGTCACCCCTGCCCAGTAAAATTCAGACAGCTATGAACTCATTACTTAAAGCCACAAAGACAGTTTGTGGTAAACACAGACAAACTATGGGGTTTAAGTAGACTGTTTTTCATGCCAAAAAAAAAAAAAAATCTTTTTCCCTTCTCCCCCACAAATCTGTTTATTACTAAAAAGCTCTGGAGCCTTGTGAACTGGGCTAGACCAATTTAAGCCTGCCTTTCCCCAGGGGGCCCCTCCTTAGTATACTAAACTGAGGAGGAATTTGCCTGCTTCAGAAAAGGAGACCCACTTTCTGTCCTGGCCACAGAGAATGAAAAATGAAATTATTCCAAAGGAAAAGGGCCAAGAGAACCAAAAGAAGCCAAGAGGTAAGGACAGGAGAAGAAATCCTCATCTCTCAATCTTAAGAGCCCAACTCTCTCCCCAGACTCCCATGTCTGTTCTGCCCTCGGCTCATGTCCTTCAAGCACCCTATAGATCAGGGGTTCTCAAGCTTGAGAGGGCAAAAGGGTCCCCTTGGAATTCTACACCTGCAGTTCAAGAAGAAAGAGACTCTGGGGCGCCTGGGTGGCTCAGTGGGTTAAGCCGCTGCCTTCAGCTCAGGTCATGATCTCAGGGTCCTGGGATCGAGTCCCGCATCGGGCTCTCTGCTCAGCAGGGAGCCTGCTTCCTCCTCTCTCTCTTTCTGCCTGCCTCTCTGCCTACTTGTGGTCTTTCTCTGTCAAATAAATAAATAAAATCTTTAAAAAAAAAAAAAAGAAAGAGACTCTGCATGGAGATCATGAACCCGAGGACCAAGAAGGAGTCTGAAAGGCGTGGACCTGCATCACTAGTTTCAGGAATCTGGTTCACCCAAAGACCAGGGGATAGTCACTAGGTACTAAAGCTTCGTAATATAGCAACTGACAGGAAGACAAAACAAGAAATCAGCTTTCATGTACTCGAGATAACTTGGGGAAAGAAAAGAGCAAAACCACAATCAGGAAAGGGTCCAAATTAAGTGACAGGCTCATGTTTAGTAAACTAGTCAAACCTGCAGAACAGCAGCAAAACTTCCAGAGGAAAACAGGGCAATGGGGAAAGGAGAATCAGTGTGCAGCAGGCAGAGGAACCCAAGTCAAGGTCTTAGCTCGTCTTGCCAGAGCTCACTCCATCCTTCTAAAGTATTCCTTCCCGGTCAAAAACCAACTTTCGCCTGGCTTTTGGACGAGTATCAACCCCTGCGCAAAACCCCTCACATGACTTTGTGTCCAATTCTCAACCACCTGTGTCTAGAGGGAAGACATACCAAAGAAAACCATACTTTTATCTTACGTTTCAAGAGAGGTTTGACAGAACATGCCGATGGAGGTGTCCACAGTGAAGGGACACTTCTGGTGAGTTTTATTCACGTACTACTTTACTACAGTGTCAGGGGCCTCACGGTCCAGAGAATTTATCGCGGTCTTCCTCCTTTCCCCCTCCAGCAGGCATCCAACCGTGGCTCCCTAATTAGGATCCTAGGGATGAGGCTTCCATGAGACCCACTTCCGCCCTGGTTACTTTCTCCCATCTTTCTTTTCCTGGATGCCTACAGTAAGGGAAGGAGGCTCCTTAAGATCTTTTCAGGAGCAGGGCGTCTGGAGTCTGCTTCAGATTCTCTCTCCCTCTCCCTCCTGCTCGCTCTTTCTCTCTCCCTCTCTCAAATAAATAAAATCTTTAAAAAAAAAAAAAGATATTTTCAGGAACTATGGGCATTTCCTACTTACCCCCATACAAATCTCAAGATACCTTTCAGGATTCAGCTTCAATGCCTCCATTTCCATGAGACCCTTCTCCGACTGTCTTACTCCTTCCTCAGTAAGCTTCCTGTCTCTTCACTTCCTGTCAATTATCTAATTATAGATGACCACTATAGTGAATTCTAAACCACCTAGGATTTGATTAGCCAGAGCAGCAATAATATAACAAAATAATAATAATAATCATTGTTATTATTAGAACATTATAAATAATAAAATATCTCCAAATCAACAAAACCGTGTACTTATTAGAAGGCACCCACTGACTGGAACTACACAATAACCTGTAGACTTCACCACGGGTCTATAGCTGTGTGGGGACAGTCCCATTCCATCACCTCACAGATATGTACTTACTATATTGGTGTCTGAGGTGTCATTCTGCCAGCATTAATTCCAGGACCACACAAGTTCATGGAAAAAACCATTAGTAAGTGACTGAACTGGTCATGCACAGGAGCCAAGGTTAGAGGCAATTGAGCAATGACAACAGGAGAAAGGTGACACAGGAGAGAGGGCAGCAGGGACACTGCGGGGGGAGGGGGGTTCCCTTCAAAGATCACTGGGCCCACTGACATGACATTAGAAAGAAGAAAGGACAAGTATTGAAGACACACTTGGTCCATCTAGGTTTCCATTTAATATAGGGGAAGGCGTACAAAAATCTTGGTTAAAGAACAAAAAATAGACCATTTTAATAGTACTAATCATTGGCCCCTCTTATTTGTCAAGTAATTTATAGGAGAGTTTGTCATCCTGAACTATTATGCTTGTACTACTTTTGCACATTAGGATAATAGCCACAGAATGGTGAAAGTTTTCCTAAATATTGGATTCTTCAAGAACTAAATGCTGGTAGCCTTTGCTGAGTAATGGTATACTAAATGCATCCCAAAGTATAATTCAACTGTAGATATCTTTTGTACTCCTCTTGATCAAGAGAGATGTCTTTCATATGTTTATGCACTTTTTCCCTCTAAAATGAGACTGTGGGTTTTTATCTTACATGTTTTTAGTGTTTCATAGGCATGAAATACTCATCGCATTATGAAGGCTCATCCCATTAGTATTTCATAGGCATGAAGCCAGTGCTCAAACAATAGATTCTGAAAGAGTGACGGGAGGGCCAGTGCACACAGGGCAGCTCATTCCCCTGCAAGCGCTCTGGCAGTCAGCACGCCACCAGCTGCAGAAGGATGCTCACCATCAAAATAGCAACTGACGCGGGGACACATGAAAGAGAGGGAGTTAAAATAAGCATCTCAATCCTCTCCGGTGAGATCCAGAAACTCCACCACCCTGCTGTCCTTGGGGCTCTCTTCCTAGGGGGACACATTTCCCACTTGATGGGCTTTCTGCTGCTACTTCAGTAGGTTTCCTATTACGCCATACATCCCATTATAGCAACAGATCTTAAAAGAGAGCATCCGGTCCACTTATGTTTTCAAACACGCTCCTACAAAACCTTGGGAGGTGTTACGCTTCAAAATCCAAAGGATGTGGGTATTACCTAAAATCACCCGTACAAAAATTAAGTTAAGGGGCACAATTCTCAATTTTACCTTCTGTCATGTATTTTTTTCAAACTCATTGGTGCCTTCTACTACTTGCCTTGTAGCAACCACAAAATGCATAAACAAGTAGCAAACAAACATTAAAGAAAAGTTCAGCTTGCTATTTGATGGACACATGTACTTGTGAATATGATCTTATGCTGTTTGTAGCTCCCAAATATAGTCCTGTGGACCACATGTTTGTGTCCCCTGAAGTGAATACATTGAAGTTCTAGTCCCTAAGGTGATGGTATTTGCTGTTGGGGCCTTTTGGGAGGTGATTAGGTCATGAAGGTGGAGCCTTCATAATGGGATAAGTGCTTTTATAAGAACAAACAGAGAGAGCTCGCTTCTTCTCTCTGCTCTCCACCCTATGAGGACACAGCAAGAAGGTGGCTGTCTGCAAACCAGGAAGAGGGCCCACACAAGGCACTGAACCTGCCACCACCTTGATCTTGCTAGCCTCCAGAACTGTGAGAGATAAGTGTCTATCATTTAAGACAACCAGTCTATAGTACTCTTGTTGCAAGAGTGCAAACTAAGATATATAGTAAGAGCCAGCTTTAAATCTAGTAATTAAATATATATGTGTGTACACCTATGTATACATATACACTATATAATTGTGTATATATTGACAAAACACATAATGTGCTAAATTGCAAAACCGAAAAAAAAGGATGCAACATGTCAACATTTCAAAGTTTGCTTCAAAAAGCACCATGACTTTCTCCAAGGTGTCCAAATCCTTCAACGTGAACAGTCTGAAAACCATCACCTGGGTATATTTCCATAGGCTGTTCCAGGAGGCACTCTAGAGGTACTAAGACCCTTCACAGAACCAAGCATCACTGTTTCTCCTGTCAGGGGTACATGGGGCTTCCCAGCGGATTGTAGTGGGCCCAAAGCAACCACATTATCATGACCCTCCTTTGGACTCCTAGACACTCACAGTTGATCTGTATGAGTCAGCACTTGGTGAAGACAAATTTTTCCTATTGCTCTCCACTGACTTCATACGTGCATGTCTTCACAAAAAGAGATTATTATGCTAGGCTTTGCTCTTTTTTCCCAAATAAAAAGCATACTGATATGCAAGCTGCATCTGATAAGAAAAATATGCACTATGGGCTGGAGTTCACTGTCTGGATACTTGGCTTATAACCCCTCGTAATAGGGAGGGAAGTGATCGGTCCCAACCTACCGTGGGTCACAGCCTCATCCTGGGTGCATGTCACCATGGTGGGTCTTAGAACTTCACGTATAAGCCGCCCCTTTTTCTTGTACCCGCCCCCTGCCATCAGTTGCACAGCTCATAAGACAATGTCAAAAGGCTACTATGAATATGTCTCACAGATTTATATCTTATAAGTCACAGCCACTTAGGAGCATTTAAAGTAATGGTTTTTCTGTTGATGGGAATGCAAATGGGTGCAGCTACTGTGGGAAACAGCACAGAGGTTCCTCAAAAAATTAAAATTAGAACTGCCATATGATCCAGTAACTCCACTACTTGGTATTTGTCCAAAGAATACAAAAACACTAATTTGAAAAGACATGTGCTCCCCTATGTTTATTGCAGCATTACTGACAATATCCAAGATATGGAAGCAGCCCAAGTGTCCAATGATAGATAAATGGATAAAAACAATGAGACAATGTGGCACACACACAGAGGAATATTACTCAGCCATAAAAAATGAATGAAAACTTGCCATTTGCAACAACATGGATAGCTCTAGAGTTTAATGCTGAGTGAAATAAGTCAGAGAAAGACATACCCATATGTGGATTTTAGGAAACAAAACAAAGAAAAGATAAAAAGAAAGAAAGAAAGAAAGAGAGAGAGAAAGGAGCAACCAAAAAACAGACTCTTAGCTATGGAGAACAAAGTGACCCTGAGGGGAGGTGGGCAGGAGGATGGGTGAAACAGGTGATGGGGATTATAATTACAATTACCTTAACTGACAAGCACTGATTAACATATAGAATTGTTGAATTACTATACCATATACCTGAAACCAATATAACAATGCATGTTAACCATACGGGGATTTAAAATATAAATAAATACATAGATACATACATACGTCAATTAAGAGTGCATGTGTGAGGCATGACGTAGCCTGCAGACAATGCTTACAATGACATAAATTCCTTCACCCCCTCCCCCATGGTAAGTCTGAAGTTCATGAGCAAAAAAGCAGGGCTCTGTCAGAGCCGGGCGCACACCTGGGCAGACCTAACCCATCCCTGAGTGGGCACGGATGGACCTGCTTGCTGGCTGTGTGCAAGCTCACTGGCTCCCAGGACCACATGCTCTGGCCCTGCGGTGTGGCCCCCAAACACAGAGGTAAGGTAGTGGACTCCCACAAACCCCAGGTCCTAAATGGGAAAACCAGGTCAGGTCTGCTCCTTGGGAGAAATGTCCACTATTAGGAAACATCAAGGGAGATGTTGCTCAGCAGTGCTAAAAGAAACCTTTAAAAAAAACAAAACAGTTATGTATTTACATTAGAGAGAGAGAGCATGAGCAGGAGAGGCAGAGAGACAGGGAGAGAGAATCTCAAACAGACTGCACTGAGCGGGCAGAGCCCAATGCAAGGCTCGATCTCATGACCCTGAGATCAGGACCTGAGCAGAAATCAAGAGTCAGTTGCTTAATAACTGCACCACCCAGGCACCTCTGAGAGAAACCATTTTTGAATGGAGATAGCAACCAAAAGAAATAGGAAGAGAGAGAGGACTATCTTGTACTGGAACTTCTAACTGACCTAACTACGGTGGGCTCAACCCTTCCAACGGTGGAAGCAGGGACGTCCTGTCTGATGGAGGAGGACAGTGTACTTGGGAAATCACAACTTCCTCCTGAGCCCCCAAAGGTAAAATAAACAAGCTAGACTTGCTTTAAAGTGTGACCTGAGTCAACATACACACGTATAAATCCCACATGTGAGGATAATCAGTGACTGGGTATTACTCAGCACAATGTCAGAAAACTCTGGTCCTCACTGTTAACAGAATTTTAAGCATTCTTTGAACAGTATCCCATATCTAACACCTGTGGAAGTATGAAAAATATGTCAAAAACACCCATTTTCAGAGTATTGGGGGGGGTTAGTTAATAACAATGACAACAGCAACTAATACTCACAGAGCGCTCAGTACTTACTAGGCACTGTTCTGAGCACTATCTCTATACCAACCACTTCATCACCACTACTAGCTTCTGAGTGCTAGTAGTGCCCCCATTCTACAAATCAAGAAACTAAGGAGTAGAAAAGTCATCCAAGGTCACACAGGTGGCTAGTAGCATTTTGGGCTCCAGAGTTCACTCTTTTTTTTAATTTTAACCAAGGAAGTCACTTATTGAGTCCTTACTCTTACTCACCAGGCTTTGCTGCATCCCTGATCAGAAAGTAATTTAAAAGCTTTAAGAGAGATTAAAAACCTTTCACAAGATTCTGCCCACTTTATAGTCAGTATCTCCATGATAAATCTAACAAGGGTTAGTAGAAATTACTAGAAATATAATATAAATTATTCTAAAAACTTGAATAACACAGATTAGTTTCTGACTTCTCTACCTATGGCAAAACGGATCTTCACCACTACAAGTGGTCCAGATGCACGTCTGTATCCCACACCTGATAGTGGTGCCTTATTGCCAAAATAGACATGAAAGGACCCTCTCCCCAGATCTTGGGATAGGGTTCTGCCTGTCCTGTACCATCTGTCCTTCAGATACCCTGCAACCCCTCCACACTTGCACCAAGGTCCCACAACGGGCACTCCTTACCTTTGAGATCAGTATAATTTGGTTTACGGCAACCAAATCAGACAGACGCGAACTTAGCATCTACTGGATATAAGGCCCTGTGACATGTGCAGTGAAGAAAAAAAAAACTCAGGCAACAGTGAAGAACTGAAAGACTGTTAAATAAAAGTAATTTAAAGGTCCAAGTAGAAGAGATTGGAATATAAAATTGAAAGGGCATAAAGGGAAAGGATAAAACCTGAGATCCCTCTTCAAGAAAGAAAAACCACTCCGGCATCAGCACCTGAGGCTGAAAAAGCAGCTCATGAAACCTGTCTACCCTAGTGGTGGGACTAGAAAACAGTCCAGCCACTCTGGAGATCAGTTTGGTTGCTTTCCTTAGAAAGTTTAAACATATACTTTACCATCTGACCCAGTAATCCCAGTCCGAGGTACTGATCCAAGAGAAAATGAAAACTTACGATCCCATAAAAACCCGTATGTGAATGTTATGGGAGTTTTATTCATAATTAACCCAAACTGGACACGACCCATGTGCCTTTAATTGGTGCATGGAGAAGCAAACTCTCTACACAAGGGAATACTAGTCAGCAACGAAGAAACAAATCACTGATCGACAAGACTGTATTTCGGGTGCCTTAAGCTAAGTGGGAGAAGCCAGACTCACAAAGCTACAGACTGAATGATTCCATTTCTACGACATTTGGAAAAGCCAGAACTGTAAGGACAGAAAACAGACCAAGGGTTGCCAGGGGTGAGAACTGAGTGGAGAGACTGATTACGTGGGTGGGGCGCAGGGGGGGACACAATGGAAATTTAGGGTGATGGAAATTTATATTGTGGTGGTTACACAACTTTGTACTTATCAAGATATATCGCTGTATGCTTTTTAAAAGACTGAAAATTAGTGTGTGTATTTTATACATCAATAAATCTGATTAAAAAAAAAAAACAGCGCTCAGCAATTACGCCAACAACATTTTCTCATGGAATGGGGCTATTTCTTTTCTTCTACAAAGTTCTACAAATCACTTATTGAACGTCCTCTATTAACTCCCTTCCCAATTTCTTCTCATTTATAAGAAGATTACTGGTTGTTCATCTGTAGGAGAAAAAGCTCCTTTCGGCATATAAAATATCTTAAAGTAACCTCTTTAGGTAAATTATGGGAACTCTCCTGTATTAAAAATAGACTTGGGTAAGTGCCTCTTCGTCCTCATGCTAAATATGTGTCTGCTGATCACCGAGGGAAAATAGGCAGGTAAGACTCCAATGGTTCTGTCCATCTACACAGATGGTCACCATAAAAGCATTAAATCGCCAGGAAGTTCAAGTACTACGTCCCTTATACACTGAACTATACTGAAGGTAAACCAAGGTTTCTGCTAAAGTCTTTAGGCAAGAAGCAAATCTAAAATACATCTTGACT
The DNA here is from genome assembly GCF_964662115.1 of Mustela nivalis. Classification (NCBI taxonomy): domain Eukaryota; kingdom Metazoa; phylum Chordata; class Mammalia; order Carnivora; family Mustelidae; genus Mustela; species Mustela nivalis. Next base: position 53,222 of record NW_028135506.1, read on the forward strand.
TTCACGGCAAACCTTTAGCAAGGTAGGAAAATCACAGACATCACAGTCCTATGAACTATGTCACTGTACTACATACGCAGACTAAAAACAGTATGCACGATTCTGGTTCTTTCCTTCATTCAATACCCAGCACATACACGGTGACCGTCCATGTGTGCTAGACACAACAGATACAATGACAAACAAACACCCCCGTCATTAAGCAGCTCACGTTCACTCAGGAGTAATAGACAAATTATAAGGACATGAATGCACAAACAGACCACCCGATCAGTTGATAATAGACTATAGGTTTATAAACACTTGCGGGGAGCAGGGTAAGAGAAAGGGCAACTTCTACTTTAGTTGAGGAGGAGTCTCTAAGGAGACCTAGAAGAACTGGGCGAAGCAAGATGGTGAGCCTGGGAAAGGAGAATGGCCAGGCAGGGGAGAGGAGAAAACAGTGCAAACCCTCAAGTTTTGAGATGGAGTGTGTCTGCGTGTCCAAGAGACAAGTGAGGTAGGTGTCTGGTATGGCTGGAAGGGAGTGAGGAGAGGGGGTGCAGCGGCAGGAAATACTGGTCGGAGACAGTGGGTGCCGATCAGACAGGCTCTGTGCCAAAGAAGGACTTTGGGTTTGTTCAGAGTTACCATAGGCCACCGTTGGGTGTGGGAAAGGAATGACATGATCTTGATTTAGTTTTAAAGATTAACTGTAGTTACACTAAGGAAAATGGGCTCTAGGGGCAGGCAGATGGGGAAGTGGACCAGAAGAAGGAGATGGGAGAAACTGATAGGAGGCCACCCCAGCCACCCAGGCAGGGGTGGACAAGGGGGAACAGTGGAGGAGGTGAGAAGAACCACATGGGAAACCAGGAGCATGTCTTGCCACTGACCGAGACGCAAGGTGCCAAGACGGTATCCTCAGTAGCAGCCAAGCGAGTCCATAGAAAATGTTTATGACATTTCTACCAGGGAGTGAGAGAGGCGAATTCAGACAAAGGAAAGGTGACTTTAACCCAAACCTCATTAGTCCCTAAGACGTTAAAAGCTTTATTGGGTTGAGAATGGACTCAGGAGGGATGCCTAGGTGGCTCAGTGGATTAAAGCCTCTGCCTTTGGCTCAGGTTATGGTCCCGGGGTCCTGGGATCGAGTCCCGCATCGTGCTCTCTGCTCAGCAGGGAGCCTGCTTCCCTTCCTCTCTCTCTGCCTACCTCTCTGCCTACTTGTGATCTCTCTCTGTCAAATGAATAAATAAAAAATCTTAAAAAAAAATGGACTCAGGACCAGTTTAGATATTAATTTTATCTTGCAATAGCATCCCCACTGACGAGGTTATTTACTATACACAGCTAAGAAATGGATTTCTGTAAGAGACTATATATTCCATTAGTGAACTTTCCAGGAAACAAAGATTTCCAGCGAAGCTAATAAAAACTTCAAAGCTTTACCAAACATATCCACAACGCTTTGAAGAGCCCCTGTATCTAATCCTTGCTAAAAGAAAAGAATGTCGGCCAGATTGAAGAATATGGTTATTCTTTACCACACTCACAGTATAAAAGACCTCCGTCCGATGGGAAGCAGAAGTCAAATTAGAAGACTCTAATTAGTTTACATGTTAAGGCCCTTTATATAAACACTGTTTGTTTGACACAACCCACATCAAAGCATTTATCTGCTTCACCGATTATGTTCTGCAGCTGCCCCAAGATTTTTTTTTCTACGATTATGTATTTATTTGAGAGAGAGAGAGAGAACATGAGCAGGGGAGAGAGGTGGACCGACCCCCCCACCACCACCACTGAGCAGGGAGCCAGATGCAGGGCTCAATCCCAGGACCCTGGGATCACGGCTCCCAGACACACCCTGCCCTAAGAGCTCTATGTTGAGGAAGCTCTTGCTGAGCTTGCTAAAACTGGATCTAACCTAGGAAGAGGCCAGGAACAGAAATGTACAACGGAATCAAGGTTGGTGTCCACAAGCCGGAGTGAGGTGCCGTGGCAGGAAGACCCATGAGGCTCAGCTCCCATGTTACGGGACCCTGCGCACGTCTCAGATCACATCTGTTTCATCCAACACGAGGTTCCTGCCCGGGATCCAAAACACAAGGAAAAGTTTAAATTGTTTTGATTGGCCTAACTGTAGCCTGCTAATATACACAAGGTCTTCCAGGAAGATATCACTCCCATATTTTCCATCTTTTCCTCCTTCTTACCCCTAATTCAACAGCACAGAGCCTGATGAGAAACCAGATCAAAACACACTTAGGGACGCCAAGCACAGGAACCTCTGCAGACACCAGGCATAGACTTCACTTTCAATCTGTTGCTGTTGGTGAGAAAATGTTTCAGTCCATTGGAACCATCTGAGTTTGAAACCATCTTATAAACATAGTCTGCTTTTGGTTTTTTAAAGGTTACTAAAAAGAAATGAGCTCCCGAAAGTCACCATAACCTCTTCAGCTTCATCAGCAGCCAAGAGAAAAATGTCCTTTCTGGAGGGCCTAGGACACACAGGAGCCAGACGAGGCACTTCATAGCTCCCTAGTGTCTCCTCTTGGTAGACACAGGAAAGTCCTCTGGAAAGTCCTTTCATGGTTTTCCAGATGTCTTCCTAGATCCTTATATCTCTTCAGATATATCCTTGCAAAGATCTGTTCTAAAACAATCCACTGTTTTGCTCTACAAGATTTTTTTTACTCAAATCTCTGAATTTAGTGACTTTTCCCACAGTATCAGCTCTTAAAGACAATTTTTTTCCTGGCTTGTTGCTTTAAGATGTCAAGATGTATTCCGCTTTTCTAATCTTGACTTAGGACTTCCTTCACAAAGCCCCTCACTGTTACAATAAACAGATGTTTCTGCCTCTTTCCAGAAGACAGCAGCAGTGAGCCTTTAGCCTAACCCTAACCCTAACCCCAGGTCATCCATTCAGATCTGCACCTTATTTCTTCCCGATGGTTCCAGACATATCTTCTCTATCTCTGTTTTTTAAAAATCTCAGAGCTAAAACACACACATACCCACACAATGTCAAATCCTCTGCCAAGAATGAATTAGTGTGGTTTTCTCTTTGGATTCATCTGTAATGACCTAAAGATGTATCATATCTGGACTCTCAGAGGTCTGCTAAGTATTAACCACAATGATGTGACAGGTTAGAAAACTGGGTCAGTCTGTACCTCCATTATTAATCCAGTCTGCTATCACTTCTTGGTGAGATTCTATTAACACGTTCTGAAACTGTCACTGACCCACTTGAGAAACTAATGGAACTTAGAAGCTCCCTCTCTAGAAATATTGCAAAACAAAATGGTGGCTATAATTGCCTTTCTAGAACATGAGTCCACAAACCGCAGCCCATGGACTAGCTGGGGACCACGGCCTATTTTTCTAGGCAAAGTTTTCTTGGAACACAGCCCTGCTCATTCATTTCCCTATTATCGATAGCTGTTTCCATGCTACAGTGTAAAGTTGAATATTTTTGACAGGAACCCATAGAGCCTGAAATGTTTATTTCTGGTTGTGTACAGAAAGTTTGTCCACCTCAGCTTTTAAAACCAATGACTTTGAAGACAATGCGTGTAAATCCTACCTGTGTGGTGTTGCAAAGTTACTTATCTAGATTATCGTTTTCCTCAGTTAAAATGACAGAGTTACATGCAAAAGTGCCTGTTACTGAGATTCAGTAGGCAAATAATATATGTCCCCTTCTTCTACTGACCAACCATCTCCCAGTCCTCCAGTTCCTGGTTCAAATGTCTCCTCCTCGCTGTGGTATTCTCCTTCAGAGTTGAAAGTTCCCTCCTCTTAGCACCGTAAGTTATTTTAACACCAAATATCCCATATGCTCATTACTCACTTGCCTTTCCTCCCATTCTAGAATATGAATCGTCGTATCTTACTTACCTTTGTTTCTCCGGGGCCTGGCAAAATCCTAGCAAAGATTTTTTTCAAACAGTGGGTAAAGGAATAGCAAAATCAACACTAGAAATAGTCTTAATTCTAAAAGATGCCATGCAAAGATCATTAATGGCATCATTAGTAAATAATACCGTACTCTGGGGCACCTGGGTGGCTTAGTTGTCAGGTGTCTGCCTTCTGCTCATGTCATGATTTCAGGATCCTGGGATCGAGCCCCACATTGGGCTCCCTGGTCCTCAGGAAGCCTGCTTCTCCCTCTCTCACTCCCTCTACTTGTGTTCTCTCTCTTACTTTGTGTCTCTCTCTGTCAAATAAATAAATAAAATCTTTTTAAAAAATAATAATAATAACACCAAATTCTCCAAACTGAGTTTCATAAAAAATGAAGGGGAGGCATCAACTTAAGGTCACAACATGCTACATATTACAGCAGTTTTATTGAATATCCAACCATGTGTAGGTACAAAGAAGTCCTAGAAGCCAAGAAAGAAATAATGAATCTTGCTTAAATCCAACAACTTAAAAATATATATTGCTACTCAAGCATCTCATTTGGTTTTTAAGATTTTATTTATTTGAGAAAGAGTGCACAAGTCGGGGGGGGGGCACAGGGAGAAGGAGAAGCAGGCTCCCCACTGAGCAGGGAGCCTGGCTTGGGGCTCAATTCCAGGACCTGGAGATCATGACCTGAGCTGAAGGCAGACACTTAACCCACTGAGCCACCCAGGCACCCCTCCAGCCTCTCATCTTTAAATGGCAATGTAAAGTATGATTTTCTTTGTCTATAACAAGAGCCTGAATTTAGATTTCTAATATTAGTAACATACTTTAGCATAAAATGATGTCTTTGAAAAGATAGTCATTTTGGTTTTTCGTGGATTTAGTTAAAAAACATCCACTCATTTGAAGACTTATGAGTCAGGCCCTGAACTAGGCAGTGAAGATAGAACAGGAATGAGCTAAAGTTTTGGCCCTCACTCTAATAAAACAAAATGAGCTTAAAGAGATCTTAGAATTTTGACAAGATTCTTCTTTGAGTAACATATTCCATTAGTTTTCCATTATATTATATTCCATAAATAACTAAAAAGGTTTCCAAAATACAGACAGGTTTCCATATTGGATGGTTTCCTGGTGCTGCTACAACAGATTACTACTTATCTGGTGACTTGAGACAATACAAATTTATTACCTTATAGTTCTAGAGGTTAGAAACCTAAAGTGGGTCTCAGTCAGCTAAAATCAAGGCATTGGCAGGCCCGTATTCCTCTGGGGGCTCTATGGACAGAATCCATTTCTTTGCTCACCTGCATTCTTTGGCTTGTGGCCCCTTCCTCCATCTTTAAAGCAGCAAAGACACTGCAGAATTTATCACATGACATTACTCTGACACTGATTCTCCTGCCTTCCTCCTTCACTTCAGAGGACCCTGTGATTACATCGGACCCACCTCGATCGCCACGGTAATCTTCCCCTCTCAACATCAGTTGACCAGCAGCCTAATTCCTATTTGCAATGTCACCTAACACCGTCACGGCTTCCGGGGATTCGGACATGATTCTTGAGGGAGCCATGAGATTCTTCCCACCACACGCTGCTTTTTAGCAATCAGGTCAATGAAGCCAGCTCACCTGTAGGACCCCGTGTGAAACCTGGAGCACCACCACTCCTAGACACCGGTCCTCCCACCTGCTGGAATGTGGCTTCTTCCGGCAGCTCCCAAAAGCACATGGCCTCTGTCCCTCCACATGAGCCACTGTACAAAGTTGTCATTCCCACTCATCAAACTAGGTTCCAAGCACCCCCTCGATTGTTTTAATAATAAAGCTAATGAGCTTTCTCCGGTCTGCCTCGCGCTCCCCCAAATGGAGAGAAAGCCATGCCCTGTCTTCCATCCCTCTATTCTAGTGAGGGAGAAAAACCCTCCTTTGCCCACACGTTACCCTAAGATTTGTTAATTACAGTAAAGACATGTTCATCTATGTCCTGTTGCTGTGTTACTTCTGTTACCTCAACATACATACATTCGTTCACTGTTTTTAAAGTCCAAAGAACAGTGGGGGCACCTGGGTGGCTTAGTCAGTTAAGCCTCTGTCTTTGGCTCAGGTCATGATCCCAGGGTCCTGGGATCGAGCACCGCACTGGGCTCCTTGCTCAGTGGGGAGCCTGCTTCTCCTTCTCCCTCTGCCTGCTGCTCCCCCTGCTTGTGCTCACTCTCTCTCTGTGTCAAATAAATATTTTTAAAATAAAGTTTAAAGTTCGAAGGACAGAGGGGTGTGTGCGTGTGGATGTATGCGCCCGTGTGCATATCAGAAACCCAAATGCTTAGTAGACACTCATCAACTAAGCAAAGACTGAGCAGTCTTTGACCATGACAGTAAAACAAAGACATGTTCCTGGCATCCTGTAGAGATTTCCTGTAGAGATTTCCTGTCATAGAAGGTAAGTGGAAAGAACTGGGTGGTGTGGCTGGCTCAAGTGGGGCAAGGGAGGTCATTCTGGGCCCTGAGATGTTACCTTAGGGGGCCACAGCAGCTGGCCTTTTGGATACCGAGCTGCCTTCTGGCTGGGGAGAGTCAGAGCCAGCTCTTCTGTTTTTGACAACAGCATCTGGCCACACAGGGGGCTCCATTCCAATTGGCATCCACCTAGGACGGAGTGCCCATTTGGCTGTATGGAGCAGATTTTCCAACTCCGTGTTTTCCTATCGGCACACGGTTGTGACCTTCGGGTATTGGAAGCATCTACTGAGAATCAGATTGAGCCACTTGCACAGGAGTTCATCCCAGGTCATCGGAACCCGTTTGTCCACTAGGCTAGAGATCGCTTACCTTAAGAATACTTCTGAACAAAGGGTTATAGAATACTTGATCAATGGGGTATTTAACAATTGCTATTTAACTGTGATCATTTTGACAATATCAGAGCTAACCAATGTGAGCTTGAGAGACCGAACTGTACTGACCCTCTCTATGTGGGTAGATCCCAGGACCCTGGGATCATGACCTGAGCCAAAGACAGAGGCTTAACTGACTAAGCCACCCAGGTGCCCCCACTGTTCTTTGGACTTTAAAAACAGTGAACGAATGTATGTATGTTGAGGTAACAGAAGTAACACAGAAGTAACCCAGCATCCTGTTCCACAAATTCTCCCTCTCCCTTTCACCCCTCAGCTCAGCTGCCACCCTGAGGACACAGATGTCAAAAAATATGTTCACTTTCCAGCCCCTCGGCACTCTTCTAGGCACAAGAAGTGAAAACTACCATAAGATTTCTCTTGCTCCTTTTCTCTGCCATGCACCGCAAAATCCCCAAACCAAAGAGAAGAAAATTCTATCAGGCGAACCAGGCTTGCCCAGCCCCTTACACCGAGCAACACCTGGGACGCAGTTTCATTAGGAATTTATGGTCAACTGCCCAGATTCCATGAAGACAGAGGGAAAAGAATGGCGCTTCCCGTTCCAACAACATTCCTGGTGTTACCTGTGCCCTCGGGTGAAATCCGCCAGAAGCTCAGTCATGCCGGCTGCCCGCGCCTACCTTCACTTCTTAATGCTCTACCTTCAATCTGGAGAACCCCCAAATGCACAAGAAGACACCCCGGCGATCATCCCGCCTGGACCCCTCAGTCTATGGGAGAAGACGTGCTTCTGAGAAACAGGTTAACGCCCCAGAAAGGCTTTATTTTGTCGTCCTTACAGGACAGATGCCCCATCGGAAGCCAGAGCCTGTGCGTATGGAAGACCACAGGTCTGGGATCTTGCTGGAGACCTGCATTTGTGCGTGACAGTCGCACGGTGAGGGGAAGCTAGAGGAGTTGGGCAGCACAATGTAGCACACTGACCTGGAGTACAGACAACGAGCTTTGGTCCAAAGAGAAATAATTAAATGTAGTAGAAGCCTCAAGAGCTTGGTGAATGTGGAAACCCCAGCACGCTCTTTGCCCTCCTTGGTTTCTCCTGCGGTTCTTCTTCTGCATCTTGGGACGAAGGGACCGTGAGTTGACTGAGGCTGAATGCGGGCCATCTCCTGCCTGTGGTTTCCGTGCAGCGGCCCACGTGTGAAATCAGAAACCCTGGGTTTACCGCTGTTTGTAGGCAATGGGGGGAGTCTCTTGCTGGGCTGACTTTTACGGGATTCTCAAACATAGCGGTGAATAGATACCCTCATTGAGCATAGGACCGGCTATTAAGGCCGCTGAAGCCATGCTTTAAGAAACAGTGGCGACCACAATCTATGTGCTCTGTTCCTCTCTGCATTCCTAAAAAAGATGGGATTTTTCACTAAATATTTTGTTAGAAAAACAATAACCTCAAATAAGAAGGGTTGAGTATAGGTGGGAAGGTCTAAGGACGCGTGAGGAGAAAGCCAGACATTTTCTAGACAACTGTGTGTTGGATGCAGTGCTCCAGGCCAGGGGTCCAGACCCATTAGTCTAGAAGTCTGCTACCTGAGGAAAGACCAGCTTCTAAAATACACAGTCTGACACAAGCTGGAACACGGGTTTTGTCCAGTGGGGCCCAGAAGCCCTCTCCCACTCTAGCAAGTGCACCTGACCCAGCTGGCTTCTTGGAGGAGGCACCTGAAGGACCCCTTCAGTGACCAGTCAGGGTTATCCCATTGGAAAGGAAGGGGAAATGCATCCCAGATAGCAGGAACGGCATGTACGAAGCCGCGAGGTTGAAACTGAGCCTGGGATTTCCAGAAGCCGGAGAGTAATTAGGCATCACTAGAACATGGTACAACCAGGCGGGAGATGGAAGCCCGCATCCCGAGGCCCTGTATCCTACGCTGGGCCTCTAGACGTTAGCCCTGAGGTTACAGCCAAAGATTTCAACTCTATCAAATACCCGAGGCCTTTCAGACGGGTGATGCATTTCCAGATCAAGAACAGCAAGGCAAGGAAAAGAGGCTAGAGGCCCCTGACTGGGCTAGGATGCTAAGACCTCACCTGCCGGTTCCCTCACCGGAGCTGTCACAGGGCAGGAGGCAGGGCTGAGAGGGGGGCAGAGGACCACGGGGCTGGAAGCAGGTGGTGGTAAAACCAGAAAGGGGATGGCATGGGAAGAACGGAACTGGTGGAATCCGCCAGCATGGCTGCAAGAGGACAGGCTGTGGGGCGGGGGAGGCGGGCTTCAGGCACGTGAGGGAAGGCAGGGAAGACAGTTGGCAGCAAGTGTGTGACACAGAATGACAGCTTTCTAAGCACTTAGTGATGGGGAGGTAGACTCTAGCTGCTTCAGCACAAAAAAATCTGACAGGCACAAGCAGGACAATTTCTAAAGTCAGAATGGTGTCCATGCATGCTTACATGAGAGAGAGAAAGAGAAAGACAGACAGAAAAGAAGATAGGGAGCCTAAGTCCACAGTTTCGTTAAATGAATATCTCACAATTGTCTCAAAATCATTCATCAGTTGACCAAAAGGTTAACTACAACTGTGCTTCAAAGTTAAAACCCTTGTACCTAAAATTTCCTTTCTGGATCATTTCCCTCAGCATCACAGCTCTGGAAAAGTCTGCCTACCTCCTTCTTCCCTAGGATCACCTTGGGAGGGGAAAGCCACAAAACCAAAACTTACCCTAAGGGCACCTACTCAAAGGTATTATTAGATCACTGGAATTGGATTTAATTCTCCCATCAGCCAGACTCCCTGGCTGCTATAAATCAAACTGGACGCTTTGCAATAAAGCTTCTCCTCTCTGTGCTCCTTTGAGTTCATCCGTTTATTTCAAAAGAGGCAGGCTCCCTAAGCCAGACGTTCTGCCTCCACATGACTTACCGCACACTTCCTCTCAGACTTGACCAGAGGGGAAGACTCTGGTGACAACCAGCACACGCCCTTCCTGCTGTCCCCCCCCCACCACCACACCCACCCCACAACCTATCAGAGATGTTTCCTGGGAGGGGCAGGTGAACCCAGCAAGTAAAAAACTCTTGCCATGGACACGAACAATGGTCTTGGCTTTTGCATTTCTTCCATGTTTATTTAGAAAGAATCTCTGAATCTTTAAGTAGATAGCTTAACCTGTGGTCCTCGCTAGTGACCATACAACACACCCTGTCTCACCTTCCAAGACTGGGGTATGACAGCCCACAAACCACTAGTCAGGGAGCACAACCGCTAAGTCAGTACACCAGAGACTAGTCCTATCACCAAGGAACTTCTGCTTCGGTCAGGGAGATGCATTTATCATATTGTTAAGTCAACGTTTATGGAACACCTACTGTGTACTAGGCACTGTTCTAGGCTCTCGGCAGTAAGTAGCCAATGAAACAAAAATAAATCCTTTGCCTCATGGAGCCAACATTCCAGTGCTAAGTGAGGACACAACTTTTCAACACATAATTAATAAAAGAAACTAAACCAGTGGCCTAAGGTAGGGACAACATGATGCTGCCTTTAGAAAAAGGGAGGAGGAAATGTTTCTTGCTGGAGTGAGGGAGGTTCCAAGAGGAAACAGGAGCCTAAAAACTTCATTAAAACTCAATATGCCTTTACAGGCTTGTATGTATTATTATCTCCAGGTATGGTCTTGGGCCATTCAGATATTTTTCCAAGAAGGTCCCCACGTTGTGTTTTATCTCATGTTTGATGACTATCTCCACTTCTGTCCCCAAGGTATGGTGAGGAAGCTTGGCTATGGGAGGTAGACGCTAGGGTTTCAAGAGTGCCAGAGAATGTGGGGTCCAAAATTCCTGTTGAGATCCCTAACACTCGGGTTTATAATCAACTCATGGTTATCTTATCCCTCCCAACCTAGTAAAACATATACCGCCCACTTCAGACAGCTTTTTATCACACTGTCCCCCTGGGTCACTCCCAGTTATCAGGTGAAATCCCTGATTCACCTGCACTAAGACCTCCCCTGGGAGCCAAAGGCGGAGTGTTGTTTGCCTTGTCAGGCCCTCTCCGTCCAAGGCCCACCGCTCTGAAAGCACCCTGAGCACCTCACCACCGTGGAAAGCACAAAACGACAAAACCCTCAGCTCTCCAGAGTGCCCCCCAAGAGCAGGAGGGCTAAAAGTGAGCCATTTAGGAAACCGGTTTGAGAATGAGAGTTTAAAGAAAGTTACCCCCCAAAGCATAACAAATGCACCCCAAATTCCAGGTGCAATAATCAAGCTGAATATCTTTGCTTAATTTTTTAAATGTGTGTAAAGAAAATAAGCAAAATAAACACTTCACTTCCTTTGGGACATCAACTGCAAGATTGTAGCATCAATCCCTTTTTGGTTTGAATGTATGAACCTAGAAAACCTTCTTCCCGGTTTAGCCAGGCTCCCCTTCCAAAATGTCCTTGTCAGACAGGTGAGCAGTTTCTACTGAAATATCTCCATTAGTGAAGATCTTCCTCAAGGCCAGCAACCTATTCATTAGACACTCAGGGGTTTCAACAATTCTCCAGATGTTTTCTCTCTACCTTTTCTTACAGAGAGCAATGGGTGGGGCAGAGGGAGAGAATCTTAGGCAGGCTCACATCCAGCGCAGAGCCCAATGTGGGGCTTGAGCTCACAACCCTGAGATCATGACCTGAGATCGAAAACAGAGTCAGATTATTAATCCAATGAGCCACCCAGGCGTCCCTCCAGATGTTTCTTTATATCCTCGGCGCATTGGCCCTAGGACTGATAGGACTTAAAAAGTACATCAGTATGAATTTAAACATGCCTCCTTTTCAACTGTAAATCCAATAATTTTGAGAAGATAGGATACATAAAATGAGAATTGGCAAGCAGGAATTGTGACTGTCCCTAAGAACAAAATATGGTGAATGGACTTTGGAAAGATAATCTGTAGGAAAACAGTAAATGAGAAAAGAGCCTCAGAGAGAACGAGTCTCATCGGGGTGAGGCCATCGCTTGTCCTGGGGCTTCCAAGGAGTCAGGACCAGGAAAGGGGCTAAGGTAGCTGATTATTATGTTTTATCAAATTTATGTGTGATTAAAAGCAGTCCCTGTACTTTAGTAAGCATTTGTAACACATCTTGAAAATTCCAACGTTCTCTCTCTACACGTGGGGTTGTCGCACAGAATGGCCAAGGAACACACAGGCTGTCCAAGAAAAGGAGTAAATGCTTAGCTGGTTCACACATTCGTCAACAAGTATGCCCATCTGGAAAAGCAGATCCAAAAAGACTATGCTGAGTTTTTTTTTTTTTTAAATCACATATCTACCTTAGTACAGTACCAGTTATTTTTTGCATGTGAGAGAAAATACCCACAATTCTCAGTTTTTTGTTTGCTGCTTTTGCTGCTGACCTGCACAGTACTAACCAGTACTGCAAACACATTCTGAAATGATCAATAATGACCTTTTATTGTGGTACTCAAAACTCAAAAAGAATTCACCATTTCTTCTGGTCTCCGGTGAACTAAGGCTAGGGGGTGGGTAGTTTTAAAAATGATAGGATGCAGGGGCGCCTGGGTGGCTCAGTGGGTTAAGCCTCTGCCTTCTGCTCAGGTCATGATCTCAGGGTCCTGGGATCGAGCCCCGCATCGGGCTCTCTTCTCAGCAGGGAGCCTGCCTCCTCCTCTCTCTCTGCCTGCCTCTCTGCCTACTTGTGATGTCTGTCTGTCAAATAAATAAAATCTTTAAAAAAAAATTATAGGATGCAATTTCCAAAACTGAGAAACATATACACATGAGAGATCGAATAAGCCAGTTTACATTCATATTAACCTCTGAAAATACTGGACCACACCCTACTTTACCAATATCCCTCATTCTCATGTGACCTTGCACAGAAGAACTTGAAATTGACACACAAGTTTCTATAATCCTCTGGGGTTTTTTTACCTTGGTAATTTCAATCATGACCAAAATTGTCTTGATTGAACCTATTTTAAGCTGACTTAACTTGAAATATTTGCAAAGAGCTACCGCCAGCAACCAAGGTAACCCCAATTACAGCACACAGTTTCCTTTCTTACCCAAAAACCAGCTCAGTACTGTTGCAAAGTTACGTCACACAAGCATTGCAAACAGTTCACCCACATCTGCAGAGGAGGCGACAACATCCCCAAACCAAAGCAGATCTTTCCAGTGCCAATTATGCCTCCTTTATCTTGATAAGAAGGCAGCAAATCAAATTATAACAGACAAACAAGCTATTACCATCCAAGGATGCACTGAAAATTTCTAAGATCTTGTAAAATAAAAAGTGCTGTGATTTTTAATACTGTGGGATCAGCTAGTTCCATTTGTGAGTGCTTTACTGTTGTGAGCACATCTGCCCCTAGAGACTGTGTCCCCACTGCTGACAACTGGACAGCCCTGTTCTCTGGACCAGAAAGAGAGCAGCTTCAAGAAGCCAGAAATCACCAGCCTTCCCAGGTGATCCAACACTAGGTGTAGTGTGGGATGGCTGCCCCTGCCGCAGCCTGGAATCTGAAGATCCTATTCAGAACCCGGGTTTCTGTCTCTTCTACCTGCTTCCTTTATCTGATGCCAGACTCCCCAGGATCTCCGTTTGCCCTGCTTGGCAGCGGCAGAAGACAATGCTTTCCCCGTGTTCCTCATTTCACACCAGGTCCTGCTTCACGTAAGCCAGATGCTTTGCCTTAGTTTGTTTCTTCCCATTCACAGCAGCAGCAAAGGGCGCTCAGGTACGGAAATGCACACAGATGTGCTACACGTGAGAGAAGCCCTTTTTACTAGGCTACAGAGATGTCCATGGTGACATGGCCCCAAACACTCGCCCTCTCCCACCAAACTCTAGCCTCTGGAGATGCTCAATTGAGCCCAACGGTCAGGATATACCTAAGTATATTAACACATTTTTAAACCATGGACTATCAGGCAGCCATCAGAACAGGAAAATATGAAAAAGAGAAATATTAAGATTACAATATATACATGAACGCTGAGAAGAGAGAAAACTACTGAAAGGAACAGAATTTCACATTGTTGCTGATTACAGAGTTGCTGATCACAACTTTACCCGAAGTATCTCTACATATGGATGTGGGTGTGGAAATTCTGAGCATCTTGTACCTGCCACCGAAGGAAATGCGTCTGCTGCAAAGTTTGCAAATCTTGCCCCACAAATCCAGAATTTCATGAGGTTAATCCAAATGACATCAGAGAACTTCTGCAGTAACACGTAAAACAATGGCAAGTGGCGACTGAGCGTTCGATGAGGAAACAGTCATTTCAGAGAAAAATTTTTAAGTTGCTGGTAAGATAGGAATTTTAATACAGAGGGAGTTTAATATTAAAGAATCTAAAAGACCCAAAGGAAAATGACTAAGACCTCAAGTATTTTTGTAAAACTAGCCATCTTGAAGATGTGATGTAAGTGTCAAATGTGATTTAAAAGTACCACAATATGCAGTCATACAATTCTGTCCAAGAATTTACTCCTCTCAAAACACTCAATATTTGAGTTTTGCATTGTTCATTTTAAGAGATAGCCGTGGTCAAAATGATAATCTAAATTTTGTTAAATATAAACTGAAATAAATCTATTTTCATATTTTTCAGGGTTTTTGTTTTTGTAAAATAAAATCCCAAAGCTTCTTTTCATTAAATTATGAAATATTGGTCTCAACTTAACTGCATTCACTTTAAATGGTCTTTTTCTGGTTCTAATTATCCTTGGATAACAAGAACCTGCTGTAGAATCTTCAGAAAGAATTTCTTAAATATAAATTGGTAATGTGAAGGATATTTATATCATTTCAAGCCAAGCCTTACATTTTAGAAGCAAGAAGTTCAGATCCAGAATATGAAATACTAGGGGTCACTGTGTTTTTACTTTGCCCCCTCTCATCAAAAATAAAGTATTTCATATCTTATTTTATACAAAATAAAAACAAAAGTTACAAAATCACCAATGAGTGATGACTACATCCATCACAATTCTCCTAAAATGTGTGAAAATACAACGATGTATTTACCATCCTGAATTAATAATTAAGTTTCTAGTTTTACATCTTATTTTACTTGAACAAAATCATGGAAAAACCTTCACAAGTTTCTTAATAGCAGCTGATTTGCATATTGTGATTAGTTCTATCACCTGCAATTATCTGTAGGGCTGCATAATTTGGGGTCCAAACTTCACCCGAGAACAATCAAGTTAGCTGAGTTTTCCTATGTTCAAAATATTTATTACATGAAAATAGTTAATATTCAGGGCTGTCTAACATTCACTTAGATAATGAAAGCTATTCTGGTCTCATAAAAACACAAGGCTTTATTTTAGAAGCATCAATTATTCAGTGGAACATTTTCTTCTAGAAGAATAAGGAAAGTAAGAGAATATTTCTCCCATTAAATAAAATTGCAACATTCTTTAACAGAAAAGTATTTTTTTCTTTTACTTTTTAAATCTGTAACAATAGTACAATCTAAATAATCGATGAGGAACAATTTAAAATACGCACGATGATAAGTTCAAAATTCACTTACTAGGGACTTTCCAGCTTCTGTGACCAAAACAATAAACAATTTTTTATGATTCAGTTTGTTTACTAATCTTGTCTCAAAGGTCAAGACCAAGATTAGCAACTCCTTAAATGTGCTTATCTCTCAAAGGAGCACAAATGAACAGCTCAGATTAAGATTGCAACTAAAGTTCCTTCCGGGAAGAACCACCAAGTCCCAGCTCCCAATGCCACCGAGGCTGAAGAGGGAAGCTGTGGAAAGCCTGCCACGCTCTACTGGAGACACAGGAATTACGTCATGACTGTGATTTAAGAATGTGAAGCATAAGCTCAAAATCACCTGATATTGAGACTCCCATGTCACACATCAGATGAACCTTCAGCAGGGGTTCCCTGCCAGGAATGGAGGGAGTGGGCAGTGGGAAGTGTGTTGGCCAATGTACAACTGGAAATTCAAGGGCCAGAGGAGTCCTTGCTCTATATGAGGGCAAGTTACTATCAAGGTTTGGGAAGAACTTCAGTTGTTCTATGGGTCTAATGGGGGGGAGGGGGAGGGCAGCTTGTGCAGGGGTGGGGGGGTGGCTTGTGCAGGGAGGGCTTGATCAAATCACAACAAACAAGAAAACAGGAATTTTGCTCCTTAATTTTGCCAGCTCACTTGGAGCCAGATGTTCATCAACATGAAGGCTGCCTTTAAAAGGAAGTGTATTATTAGACTTACTATCAGCCCTAAGAGATGATGTGATTAAGATGAGAAGAAACCAGACTCTCTATCCCCTGCTCTGCTGGGCAGTGTTCCAAGACACAAGAGAGACAGAGCCTTCCCGGCCATGGTAGCAGGTGGGCTCAGGAATCTGCCAGACATCCTCAGCCGCTTCCCAACCAGGACAAATCACTCACCTCTCCAAACCACTTTATTCTTTTGTAAAAAGGGTATAGGAACAAACTCATACAATTCTTACAGCATTAAGCGTCAAGCATGCAGCACAGCGCTTATCAGAAACAAAACATCCAGATGGTTAGTTACCATATTTTCCTGCTACATACAGAGTATAATAACTTTCTACTTTTGCTGAAATTTCAGGGAAGCTGCATTAGATGTTTTCCCTAATTACAGCTGATCTTTTCCACCTAGAACTGTGATGAGGAATTCTTTGTTTTTCTATGAAAATATAGAAAACATAATACTTCAGAATGTAGCTTTCCAAAGTCCTTTTTCCTAACAGTTATCCAGAATAGATACCACCCATCAGGCTTGGGTTTAATGATTACTAACACAGACATAGTCCCAGGCACCTGAAGTGTTTTCTGTATGTTAATGCATTTAAAATTCATAATAACCCTCTGAGGTAGAACTGTCCTTATCTGCATTTTACACATCAGGAAACTGAAACACAGTGCCGTTTAGCAACTTGTCCAGGCATCAGAGCCAAGTCAGGATTCAGGTAAAGCAGGGAGGCTCCAGAGCCCACATGGGACCTCCGTTTTGTGAATTTATTTAGGAGATGGGGAGAGGAAATGCAGAGAAGGTAGAAGGGGGGGAAACACACACACACACACACACACACACACACACAAACCTCCTAGGAGTCTGCCAGCCCACACACACATACACTTGGAAGAAAATTTCAGTTGTGAACACATCAACGAGTCCATTCTCACTGGCTGGTTCTTCAAATAAAAATGTTCAATTTCTTATTAAAAGGGCAGTCTTTTTCTAGAGCTACTTGGAGAAGTAGGGGACAAGAGGAGCCTGGGCACCAAACGAGAATGGCGTCGTCATGCAGTAGCAAAGAAAGATGAGACTGGGCAGAGCTGTCTTTGGAGAGAAGGGTGGTCTAGACCTTACTGCAGTCTAGACCCTGTGAATTCCAGACTTAGCGCCCTCTGTAGGAACCATCCCCAAAGTATTCTTCTTCAATACATCTTCACTCGTGAGGAAAGCCAGAAGAGCAGGGGCAGCTATAGAAGTGCATACAGAGATGCATGCGCTTGGGCTGCACAAGTTCATTACCAACATTCATCAAATCCTCATTCATCACTCCATACTATGCCCTTTTCAGAGGCAAGTCTAAGACACAGAGTGCTTTGCCCCAAGCCACAGAATTATATAATTGAATTTTATTATATAATTGAAATTCCAGTTTCTAGATGTTATGATAGGTTAAGGAGTCCAGTGAGGTCCCTGAAAGACATTCATCTCCCCTGTTGCGTAGAGACCCCTGAGAGTTGTGATGGGTGACCACTGCACCCAGGCAGGAAGACGCATACCTGTGTACACAAGGATGGGAATAACGAATATTAATGTATTTACTGTTGTGGTTACATTGCAGCTGTTTTGGAAGTGGTTCCCAAAACATAATTTTTTAATTTTTTTTGAAGATTTTATTTATTCATGAAAGAAAGAGCACATGTGCAAGAGAGACAAGCACAGGGAGGAGCAGGGGAAGGGGCAGAGGGGGAAGCAGTCTCCCCAGAGAGCAAGGAGCCAGATGACGGATGCGGGGCTGGATCTCAGAACCCCGAGATCACAACCTGAGCTGAAGATAGACGCTTAACCTGGGAGACACCCAGGCGCCCCCCACAAAACACAATTTAATGCTTTCTTCCTATAACCCAAAGAAAAAAGGAAAACTGAAGAAGAATTTGGAATCTGTGGAAAACCTGGATGTGAAAAATTGACATGCTAACCAATTTGTAACTCGGGAAGGTGAATAATCTTGACGTCTCCCATGAAAAAACCCTGCGGCCTCGATCACATTACTTCAAAAAGGGAGTTTTGAAGGAAAATAAATTTTGAAGAAAAATAAATCCCATATTTTGTATTTTAAAAAAAAAGTCTAGGTGGCTAGATATAAACAGTGGGAAGCTCATTCATCCAAACAAATTAAAAATTGCTTAAAGCTTTCTTCAAGCTCTGTTTCAGAATCAAGAAACGGCTTAAGGGGCGACAAGGTGGCAAAACTCTATGTGATGTGGCCGCACCTGTTCAAGCAAAGAAGAGATAGACAGGCTGGCTGGGAAAGCGCTCTCATCAAATGACACCGTAAAACTCTGTATTTTAATGTGCCGGAAAGACAAATTTGAACAACTGGTCGACAGGCTGGATTTAACTCAGCCCTTTCTCTTTGTCTGATAGCTGAATAAAAGAATGGATTTTAATAATTGAACCACTGCTGTTCAGTCACTATATTTTTCATGATAGCTCAGGACATGCTGAGGCCAAACTGACAGATTTTTTTCAGCAAGATTTGCTAAATTTTTTAGGGGGTGGTACTGGGGAGCTCAGGGGGGACACTGGATGTGAAGTGTCCACTCTTTGGACATCTCCAGGCAGGACGGTGGGAGGCGGCTCAGGTCCAGGCTCCAGCTCACCTGAGGGTCCCCGCAGGCCATGTCATCAGGGCACTATGGGCTGGTGAAAATGGTAAGTTCTGGGGAAAACAAAGCAAACCTGGTTTGGATTCTAAACCCTCCCTTTAGACAAATGTGTGAGGAACTGGAAAATGATTTTCAAGGCTTACTCAACACCACTGGGCTCTGGCTTACCAAGGGAAGATGAAGGAAGGAGAGGAGGTTTCCAAACTCATGGTGGAATTTGCTATTTTCCTTCAAAAAGAAGAAAGATGATGCAACAAAGAGTAGAAATATAGATAAAGTAAATGAATTCACCTAAAATAAAGAGGAGGGGGCGCCTCAGTGGCTCAGTTGTTAAGCGTCTGCCTTTAGCTCGGGTCATGATCCCAGGGTCCTGGGATAGAGCCCCAGGTCTGGCTCCTTGCTCAGCAGGGGGCCTGCTTCTCCCTCTCCCACTCTCCCTACTTGTGTTCTCTCGCTGTGTCTCTCTCTGTCAAATAAATAAATAAAATATTTAAAAATAAAATAAAATAGGGACTCCAAAGGCAGGCTTCTTCAGCAGATATTTGGGCCATACAGATCTGTTCCGTGCCTAAGACAAAACTGTTGAGATCAAAGAGGGGGAGCTTGAGAGTGAGACAAAGACAGTGCTCGCGAGAATGCTGAGATTCTAGCTTTGTTCGTGTGTGATGGAAACTCAAGATAAAACCAAGATCGTCATCAGCCAGTTGTTCACTGAGACAGTCCTTTGATGAGTATTTCCCCGAAAACACTCTAAGCTACCACGCAATCCCAGGGTCACCCTCTCACGAAGAGGACACACAAAATCTTTCCACCATCAAGAGCCTGAAAATGTCACAGGAAGAATCCTGGGCTTCCCCCCCTCTCTTGGTGAATCCCTCCCACAGCTTAGGAAGTAATGAAGAAAGTCATTTCCTCTCCATTATTTGTGTGGGGTGCTGATTGCTCACCCCTGCCGCCACAACCCCAGCCTAAGTTCATTCTTCTTGGCCACGAGGTACTTGAATAAAACCAAGTTTGAGAAGTGCTGAGTTTAACCCATAACCTCAAGGCGCATTTGAATACCACCAAGAGGAGGAAGGAGACAAGCAGGGGACACTGTTGGTACCACGACTTCCTGTTGTGCTTACTATACATTGGCCTCAGCCTGAACATAAGGCCCCTCCCCCAACAACAGAAGACCCATCAGCTTGGCCCACCCTTTCTGCGGAAGAAGAGGCCCAGCATGGTGCCCACTCCCCTGTCCACAGCACTGAGCACGTGACCCAGGCCAAAGGAATGCCTAAGACCTGATTTAGCAACAACAGGAAAAAAAGGGTCTCCTTTCGGGCTGGGTCCACACTGTAAGGGCTGCTGTAGCCATCTTTCAGACCCAAAAGAAAATGAGGCCAATATACAGAGCACACTCAAGTCCCCACAGAAGCCAGCTTTCCCCTTGGATTCCCTACTATGTAAGTCAACAAATCCCATGTTTGGCTCAAGCTACTTTGAGTTGGGTGGCTGGGTGGGAGATGACCAAGCCCTAATTTTCTTCAAGAAAACTGTTGCTTTTTTTTAAAACAGAAGTAAGAAAAACTTTACATCTAATAATATACTCAGATACCATTTCCAGTAAAAAAAAGATTCCTCTTTGGACAGGAATCGGTCACAAATATATTCATAAAACAGCCACTTATGTTTTGTAGAAAACTATTCTAACTTGATCCTTAAAATCTTATAAGTAAATGGTTTAATTATAAAGTTCCAAGGTATCCTTTTATATACTGTAATGCTTCAATGCCTCTGAAGGATCACATCAAATACTTATTAAAGAATTACATCCTGTCAGACAGGACATGGTAGCATTAAAGAAATAATAATGATAACCACCAAAAGTGTTTCATAGCAATCTGTTCCCAGGCTTAAGCCTCATAAAGACTTGTAGAAAGGACAGAGGAGGTCCAACTCTGAATAAATGTTCCATCAGAATAAGAAAAGCTACTTAAAGCATAAACTCCACACCCAACTGCACAACCAAAGGTCCAAATGAAGCATTTACGTGTCCCTGGGGGGATGGAAGCCAAAACCCTCTCTGGAAACCAGCCACCGGGATGCTGACTTCCCTGCTGGCTTCTGCACTGACCTAAGCTCTGCCTGGGTCCAACAAGCAGCAACCAACCACCCCCCCCAACCCCGCCCCGCCACTGCAGGCAGGGGCCTTCTGCACCTGCTCCCCGAGGGCCACTTGTGCAGCCGCAGCCAGAACCGGCAAGTTAGCTCAGGCCACATAGCTGAGGTTCATCAGCTGTGGAAGAAATGATCAATGAGGTTATGCCATTCATAAATATGGCAACCCAGACAGGGATCAGTTCAAAACATATAGTAGAGACAGAGAAAATATATCCTTAAACCAACAAAGCTCACAGACCTTTGATCTCTCCTGACTTTCAAACCTACTGCCTGAGGCTAATCTGCTCCCTACTTCGCCTCAACTCCTCATGGAGCTGCCTCTGGGCTGCTCCACTTCCTGGTACAAACCCTCCACCTTCCGCCTGACCACTCGACGCCTTCCTTTCTGCAAATCTGCCTCCTAGGGTGGGCCTAAAATTCTAGAAGAACAGGAATGGAACCTTACAGGCCTCAATTCCTGGCCTGGATTCTAATGGAACGTGACAGGTTGCCGAACAAATAAATATTCGTTCAATGGATAAATCATATTTCCTGTCACTTCATTGTAAAAACAAGCAAAAGGAAGAAAATGATTTAAAAAAAAAAAATCCTTGCCTACTAGGATCTCAAGAAAGACATTCTAAAAATGTGAGGGAGCCTAATGTAGGCTGAGGGGCAATATGAAATAATCTAGGCATTCGTTCTTGATACAAGAGAAAGAGAGAGCTTAGTTTTTGATAGAAGGAAAACAGTTCTAACTTTAACCCATCCTGATTCTCCCCCCCATCTTCATGGTTTTTCATCGGTATTTTAAAAACTGCTCTGGGTTCAGTTATTGGAGGTTCCCTCCTAACACTGAATATGAAGCTAAGTCAGGTAACTCGGGTCAGTTCGGGGTCAAATACCAGATAGGGAGCCTGTCTGCTCTTCCTCCCCACAGGCTGGCCTCGCTGAGAGGGAGCTGTCACCCTCCGGCCATCTCTGCCACCTGTTGTCAGAAACCCGCCTCTTAAAAATCACATCTTCAAGCCCAAATGCATTCCTTTTCTCCACTCATGCGCTGTTCATTCATGACAAGTGAAGCGGGGAACGAGCAGGAGGACAGAACACAGGCCCCTCTGTCAGCCAGGCCTTCACCCGCACTCCAGCAGCCCCTGGGGCTCTGGGCTCAGAACAAAGACCCCAGCTCGCGGGGCCTGTGGGGGCAGACACATGGGCCCAGCAGCCAGGCAGGCGACTTCTGCTAAGTCAGTGGTCTCCAACTGGTGAGGAAACACAGTGGGAAAACCCTGCCACACTGGCTTTCTCGTCCCACCAGGATTCCCCAGGACCCCGAGAAATCCAGAAAAGGCAGAGCACTTCTCTCCCACCGAGGGAACCGTCAGGCGTGTTCAAGTACTGTGTATTTACTGCTGTTTCCTGAGTGTTCGTGTCATCCCACATCCATGTGTTGCAGCCTAATCCCCAGTGTGACTGTATCAGAGGTGGGGCCTGTAGAGGAAATTCATTCATTAAGGGTAGAACCCTCATGAAGGCGCTTCGTTCCCTTAAAAAGAGACGCCAGAGAGCTCCTTCCCCACTTGCGCCAGGTGAGGGCACAGCAGCAAGACAACCGCTTAGGACCAGGAGGAAGTGGGCCGGCGCCTGGATCCGGGACTTCCAGCCTCCAGAACGGCACGAAATTGAGGTTTGTTATTTAAACGTGCACAGTCGCTAGGATTGCGTGTTAGAGCCGCCAGAACAGACGAAGATGTTTGTCACCCTTGAAAGCGCGCTGGTGTATCCTTCCCAGCACCCCCCAAATCCCAACCACTCTTGCAAGGCCAAACTTGAAATTCCCCACGAGGTTTCTAAGGAGCCGACACTCGTCCCTCCATGCACGGCATCTCCCGCGTGTGTGTTCACGTCGCAGCAAAGCACGCGCTGGACGTGTAACGTGAACAGATTGTCCTACAATACTTTTGAAGGGCTCACCCCATGTCTCTTTCAATAGCAGAGATTCCATTTTCTCACATCCTCTTTTTTTTTTTTTTAATCTCCCAAAGCATCTGACATAGGTCCTCATGTAGCAGGTTCTCCATTATCCGTCCCCCAAATTCCTTTTCAAGTCTAATTGCTCAGGTTATTGCTCATTTCCCTCCATTGTCCCCTTCATGGCAACCAAGACAGTCATATACTGGCAAAACCGAAAACTGAACTGCTGATTACTTTCACGTGAGGGACTGTGGGAAGGATGATCCTCGAACAAAGCTCTTCAAATGAGAAAGCCAGGAGAAGGTGCAAGAACTTAACATTACTCTGGGGATTTCATCCTGCGGTCACAAAACACACTCCGCTTTGGAGGGACAATGAGGAAGCATCACCTCTGTCCCCAAGGACTCACAATAAACCGAGGAGAGAGAATGCATGAACAGAAAGGCAGAACTGAAGTCCCAGGCGAGCTGTGGATGTAAAACCACGTGGGCTCCCACACACACGGCTGGTGGCGCCACTCGGCCAATGTCAAATTCAGCTTTAAGTAGGCATCTCTCCCAGCACCTCCCCCTTTCCGCGCAGCACACTTCTGAGCATTCGTGATCCTGAGTTTCTTGGTTCCCTGCTCATGTCTGTCTTTCTAGAACAGAAGCTCCATGAAACAGGCCTATTCTCTGTTCCCCTTTATAGCTAAGTGTCCTGCACAGAACGTGTGTGTGAACCAATCAATGCCAAGAGGGCCAGTCCCACCACCATGGTCGGAGGTGGATGAAGGCAGAAAAGCTGTCCTACATCAAAGGAAGTTCGTGGGAGCAAACAGCCACCCAGAGGGACAGAAAAAGAGTCAGCCCCACCCCAGTGGTTCATCCTGCTCCCTCCTTTCACTTGCATAAAATACAGAGAGCTGCCACTGGACGGGGTCACTGGCAATGTCCTAGTACGGTGCCTGTACTCAGTGCCTGAGCAATTACCATCACCTCCTCCCCTCTCCTCTTGAGCCAGGTGAGCTAGAGAACAGACACATGAGAATCATAAAATCCTCCTCAGCACAATCCAATGGGCCCAGGTCACCAAGGAGGGTGGGAACAGAGGGAGCGGGGGTGGCAGGAAAGGAGGGGGGGGGGAGTCCATGAACAGAATGTAAGCTCCAGCTTACACCAAATCAGGGCAGAACAGGGAGCTGTGGTGCGTTCCACACTTAACCTCCCACCGGCCATTCAAGTAATAATTCCATTTCACTGCTCTGTTCATCAATTCATCATCATTTCCTCCATCAGGGAGAAAAATCCAGAGGAATTTAAGACCTAACCTCCAAAAACGAAAGACAAGCATAAGCACCTCTCTGGAGTCCTGGGGCGGGAATAGGGTGTAATACATTTTTTTAAAAAAATATTACCACTCACTTATGCACAGATTTAACACTTGAACAGAGATGCCTGCTGTGGATCTGTTTAAACCATGTAAATGTGGTGCTGATTTTTAATGTATTATTATCTTTTGAAATGTAAAGGGAGTAGAAATGACAACCCCACAATTTTATTTTTGATACAAATCACAAAATCACAAATCACAAAATGTTGGAAGTTCTTTATCCCTGGATATTGGTAATTGAAGGAAAATGGGGGGGGGGGTGGGTAGGAGGGAATTTTCTCCTTCAATTTGCAAGTCTCCCAAAGAGATTTTGCAGTACAGTCAAAGATAACATAATCTGCATAAATATTCATGGTCAAAAGGAAAAAGGGATGCATGGCAGGCTACAAATGTCCCCCCAAAGATATTCATGTCTCCATCCCTGGTACCTGTGAACGTCATCTAATATGGCAAGGACTTCACCAATGTCGTAAACTTGAGGATCTTGAGATGGGGAAATGATCCTGCATTATTTGGATGAACCCAACATTATCTCCAGTGTCCTTAAAGGAGGGAGGCCAAGGGAGACGAACTCCAGAGGAAAAGGTGGGGTGAGGGTGAGAACAGACACTGAAGTGACATGTTTTGAAAATGGAACACAAGCCAAGGAATGCAAGCAGACACTAGAAGCTGAAGAAGACAAGGAAACATTCCTCCTAGGAGCCTCCAGGAGGAAGGGGCCTGGCTGGCATCTTGATTTCAGTCCCCCTGAAATTCATTTTGGACTTCTGATTTCCAGGACTGTAAGAGATGAAAACTATTTGAGTCTATAGCAATTTGTTACAATGACAACCATAAACTATAGTATGAGGGTTTGATTAAATTGCTTGGTCATACAGCTAGTTGAAAATGAGTAATTATAGGGGTACCTGGGTGGCTCAGTGGGTTAAGCTTCTGCCTTCAGCTCAGGTCATGATCTCAGGGTCCTGGGATTCAGCCCCACATTGGGCTCTCTGCTCAGCAGGGAGCCTGCTTCCCCCTCTCCCTCTCTGCCTACTTGTGATCTCTCTCTCTGTCAAATAAATAAATAAAATCTTTTTTAAAAAATGAGTAATTATAAATTCTCATACTCAAACATGTAAACTTCTAAGTCTGACCTAATGTGTGCTGTGTGCCTTTTCTCTTTGTGAAAGCTAGAGCTCTGGTTCCATTTCAGCCCAAGACCCTCCTGTCATTATTATATTCAAGATGGAATGGAAATCTATACTTTACTTTTATTCTATTATAAAGGCATGTTTTCTTGAATCTTAGAGTGTGTTTAGTTCATAGATATAATTCTTATTGCAGATTAGGATTCAAAATATCTTTTGGGGGGTGCCTGGGTGGCTCAGTCAATTAAACATCTGACTCTTGATTTCAGCTCAGGTCATGATCTCAGGTCCTGAGCTCGACGCCTCATTGGGCTCCCAGCTCAACCAAGAGTCGGCCTGAGTGTCTCTACCTCTTCCCCTGCCCACATGTATGCTCTCGTTGTCTCTCAAATAAATAAATCTTAAAAAAAATATATCTTTCAGAATTGACTCCACTCTAATTTTAAAATAGGAATAAAAAACACAGCAATTCATCACACCAAACTTTAAAGAACACATTTTGTCTATGATCTACTCTGTGCCTCGGGCTGTATTTGTTAGCTGATTAATATACGCTTAAGTCTGAAGGAGAACTCAAAGTTAATTAACTTTATTAACTGTATACCCATTGCTTTCTCTCCACTTCTAGAAACTGTTTCAGTAATAAAAAACCAATGTTTGATCAATAAAGAGATGTTTGATCAATTGAGAGATGGGTAAACACATTAGCTCCCCCAACTTACCCAGGACCTTAAACTGTGATTTATCCTGAAAATATCCAAAAGCAATTACAAAAAGAGTAATAAAAAAGCTAAAGAGAATAGCCCCATGTTTGCTTAATCAGAATAATATGTGACAACTTGAAATTCTAAGAAAGAAAAGAGAGAATAAATTCAAGTAACTTTGTAGCAGAGTGCTTTTGGATTATACACCTTGAGTAGATCTAGTGATTATTTAAAAACTACAAGAAATGGGGGCGCCTGGGTGGCTCAGTGGGTTAAGCCGCTGCCTTCGGCTCAGGTCATGATCTCAGGGTCCTGGGATCGAGTCCCACATCGGGCTCTCTGCGCAGCAGGGAGCCTGCTTCCCTCTCTCTCTCTCTGCCTGCCTCTCCATCTACTTGTGATTTCTCTCTGTCAAATAAATAAATAAAATCTAAAAAAAAAAAAAAAAAAAAAAAGAAATGGTTACACGTACTTCCTAGTCTGCTGGTGGTGACACCACTGGTGTTGAAATTCAGATGCTCTTTTATGTGTCTGTAGGTAGCGTAAAGCAAATGCCTGAACATTCACTTCCTCTTGGCAACCCAGGTTTTCAACATGGGAAAGGGAGATATAGATGCAGTATTAGGGAAACGTGAGGAAGGGCCCAGTGAAGGTGGATTTGAATGGGATAGTATCGGTATGAATTAGTAACTTTTTTCTTAAATTCATCTCCTAGATCGGTCTACAGCAAAGGCCTCGAAACGAGGACACCACATCAGCAAAGAGCACACATGGTACCCAGATCCTGATATCTAAGCACCGTTCCCACAAAAAGGAACTAGGGTCCAGAAGAAATGCCGGGTTCCAAATTTGTGGCAAGGAAAGCCCATGAATCTGGAAATTATAAAGCCCCTTTAAAAACAGAGAGATGTTGGGGCGCCTGGGTGGCTCAGCGGGTTAGGCCTCTGCCTTCAGCTCAGGTCATTATCTCAGGGTCCTGGGATCGAGCCCTGCATCAGGCTCTCTGCTCAGCGGGGAGCCTGCTTCCCCCTCTCTCTCTGCCTGCTTGTGAGCTCTCTCTCTCTGTCAAATAAATAAATAAAATCTTTTAAAAAAAATAGATATTAAGATTTTCACCCAAGCGACCAAACTTGGAGGTACCCAAGGAGGAATGACCTAATTATACCTGCTTCCTGATGCGATTAACTACGTGCACAACATCACTTCTGAACAAAGGTATTCAACCTGAATCTAATCATTAGGAGACAAGGAGACAAACCCAGAATGTGGGACATAGGTCGTGACTACTCGTCCAGAGTTTGGAAAGAAAGGACAGTTTCCTTAAAAACAGAAAGCTGCAAAAGCTCTATTCTTGAGCAGCAGAGCTTGAAGAAGCATTAACCAAAAGAAATGCATGAACACTAAATGGACAGGGAGAGCATAAAAAATATTTTTGGACAACTGGAAAAATGTGTAAAGGGACTGTATGTCATATAATATTGTTGAATAAATGTCAATTTTCAGCAGGGTGATACTGGCATTGTGGTTAAGAGGGGACTGTCTTTATTCTTAGGAAATGCCTGACATGTTTAGGGATAAATTTCATGGTATCTGCAACTTACATTGAAATGGCTCTACATGGGAAAAATTGTATGTAATAATGGAGAGTCAGTCTAGGTGAATGAAAAGGAAGCGTACAATTCACTGAACTGTTCTTCCCATTTTTCTGTTAGCTTACCCATTATCAAAATTTTAAAAGTTGGGAATAAAATCCAAGGAATGGGAATTTTAAATGCCTTCAAAACCCCGTGTCATTATTTTGTCCTAAATTGATTTCTGCTAATTATTATTTTTTTTTTTTAAAGATTTTTTTTTTATTTATTTATTTGTGAGAGAGAGAAAGAGTGAGAGCGAGCACAGGCAGACAGAGTGGAAGGCAGAGTCAGAGGGAGAAGCAGGCTCCCTGCAGAGTAAGGAGCCCGATATGGGACTCGATCCCAGGACGCTGGGATCATGACCTGAGCCGAAGGCAGCTGCTTAAC
Source organism: Mustela nivalis (assembly GCF_964662115.1). Lineage (NCBI taxonomy): Eukaryota > Metazoa > Chordata > Mammalia > Carnivora > Mustelidae > Mustela > Mustela nivalis. The sequence goes on from NW_028135506.1 coordinate 81,244, forward strand.
CAACTGAGCCACCCAGGCGTCCCGATTTCTGCTAATTATTATTTCTGCTTGAAGATATCTATGGTGGCAGTAGCAGAAACAGTAGCTGTATTAAAGAATCAAAGAAAGCGGGGCTCCTGGGTGGAACAGTCTGATCAGCTCAGGTCATGATCTCAGGGTTGCAAGTCTAGTCCCACTGCCAGGCTCCACACTCAGTGGGGAGTCTGCTTGATTCTCTCACTCCCTCTTCCTTGTGCCCCTCCCCCAACTCACATTCGCATGCTCTCTCTCTCTATAGTAAATAAATAAAGTCTTTTTTAAAAAAATAATAAAAGAAAGAGTATTTTACAGATCATAAGTGATTTTAAAGCAATAATTAAATGGGTTATGGCCAGTTTAAAATAACATGGCATATTTATAAATAATAATAGCCAAAGCCTCTGTGCTAAATTCTTTTCATGTCTTATCTCACTTAATGCTTGAGATAGATACTATCATCATTCCTACCTTATAGATGCAGAAATTCAGGCTTAAAACGGTCACATAACTACTATATTATCAGGGCTGTGATTTGAACTCAGGTAGTCTGACCCAACTTTCTCAAATGTATAAACTTACATTCATGAAAAGAGGCAATCAGTCATCAGGAAACAAAAGATTTGCACACATTTTGAGAGGATGAATATTAGTAGAACAACATACAACCAGAAAAAGAACAGAATGCAGAATGCCTGAAAATACACAATCTGAAAACAAACAAATAAAAAGAGCTACTGGTATTTAAAAATATTGTTGCTAAGTAAAAACCGCAATAGGAGAGTTAGAAGTTAAAATTATGGAAATCTCTCAGAACACAGAGCAAAAGGACAAAGAGATGAAAAATGAAAGACATGATTAAAAAGATGAAGGATTAATTCAAGAAGCTTAACATCTGACTAAGAGAAGTTCTGAAGACCACAGGAAAGTGAAGAAAGAAAGGAAAAGAAGCTGGGGTGCCTGGGTGGCTCAGTGGGTTAGGCCTCTGCCCTTGGCTCAGGTCATGATCTCAGGGTCCTGGGATTGAGCCCCGCATTGGCCTCTCTGCTCAGAGGGGAGCCTTCTCCCCCGCCCCCTCACCTGCCTCTCTGCCTACTTGTGATCTCTTTTTCTCTCTCTGTCAAATAAATAAAATCTTTAAAGAAAGAAAGAAAGAAAGTTAAAGAAGAAATGATCAAAGAAATAATATAAGAACACTTCCCAGAGTGGAAGACAGACAGGTGTTTGGACTTCAAGCTCATGCCAGTTGTCCCTGCATTGCCACTCAGCCACCCGTCCACCCCATTTCCCTACCTGATGATACTGGAGCTGGACATGGGAAAGGTTTCTCCTTTGCCAGCGGACATCAGGCAGGAGGAAGGGACTTCTCTTAGGTACGATCCTCCCGTGCCAATGGTCAGAACACATAGAATGCCCTAGAACATGCATACCAATGAGTCTCAGTCTGAACACCTTGCAGGTGGATTCCAGAGTCTGGCAGGCACCCCACAGGTGGCTTCCCACGAGGTGTAACAGCAGCATGCCTGTGAGGGTTCCAGTGAGAACTTGCAGGCAGGCACCCAGCAAGGCTGGTAGGCACCCTGGGGCAGGGGCCCGGGGGGAATTCCTGGACCTCATCCACCTGCTCTGGTACCAGTGGGCCACGAGGCACTCCCTCTCCAAGGGATGACTCTCAGCTTTGTTTGGGGAGAGGCAAGGGGCAGTGACTTGCCAATCTGATCTTGCATTAGTCCTAGAGGGAGCAGCTGTTCCCTGTATCTGCCACTCCTGTATTTTTTTTTTAAGATTTTATTTATTTATTTGACAGAGAGAGATCACAAGCAGGCAGCCACTCCTGTATTTTTTACTGATTCTCTTTTCCCCCTAGTAGCTAATCCCCTGCTAACCCCTTAGTAGTAAATCCCTCACTACTAATGAATACTTCTTTACACTTCCACTGCCCAAATTCCTGTTTGATTTTTGTCTCCCAAAAAGAACCTGATACACCACTGACAACCAAATACAATAAATGAGAAAAAGCTCATACCCAGACAAATACAATAAATGAGAAAAAGCTCATACTAGACTATGAAATCGCAGAGTATTAAGGAATGAAGAAAAAAAGAGAGGAACTGTAGGAGCTTCCAAAAGGAAAAAAAAATCATTAAAAAAGATTTTAAAAAAAATAATCAGACCAGCATGGGGTTTTTCACATTAGCAAAATTTTGGACATTTAGAGAAAAAAATTATTTCAAACATCTAAGTCCATACCAATCATAGTAAAGAGCATTTTCAACCATACAAGACTCAAAAAATTTACTCCAATCTGAGGAAGTCATGTGAGATTATATTCCACCAAAATGAGAATAAAAAACAAGGGGAAATATAGCATACAAGAATGATAGAACAAAGCCCAGCATTCCAGGAAAATGAGCAGGAGCAGATCTAGGAAGCATCTTTGAGACAAATGTATTTATTTTGAGCAAAAAACAAATGAGTTAAAACCTAGTGATTATTAGGGATACAGTAAAGGAAACGTGGGTCTTCCCTCAAAAGGGAGGGGGAAAATGTCAGATCAATTAAAAACTCCGGGACAACTGCCAACAACAAAATGTGATGTGATCCAAATGAGCCATGATTCTGAGCACTTGGTGAAACTTATCAGAGGAAACCATTTGAAATCAACATTAGAAATTTCCTCCTTTGAGTGATGCTATAGTTGTGATATTGGAATTACAGTGTGGAAAGTACAATTATAGTACCCTACTTGGCTCTGACACAAACAGTATTTACATGAACACACTCATTGGCTTGTAACCTTGAGACTCAACCTAGGAAATAAGAAAAGCAAATTGTGCCAGTCAGAGAAGGCAGATGTTATCAACGTCAATACTTTAAAAAGTAAAGACATAGCTGAGAAAGTTGAAAGACGGACAAGTGGAAAAAAAAGAGGCAGACAAAAGGGTAGCAGTACTTAGTATCCACATGTCACAAAATTTGAGATAAAAGGTGGTAAGCAGGTGGAACAAAATATAGAGATTTATGAATGTTACAATTGCAATAGTAAAGAACAGAGTTCATACCGTGATAAAATTAAGAAGTTACACATGCCCCCTTGTGTGTGCGCTTCATCTATATATAGCAGACAGGGTCAACCTAAAGTAGATACATCAAAACAGCTGAGCAAATATGCTATTAATGAGTTACAGAAGTAATACCCACTAACAGAATTAACAGGAACCATTAAAAATGTGTCGCCTCTGGAAAACAAAACTCTTTTTTTCATTATCAGCACTTATCTACCATCTGATTTGTTTCAGCCACGTTCATCAATCACTGTGATGTTTAGAAAATAATCATCTGGTGCCAGAGTTGGCAGGTGGCAACCGATGGCAAATATTTGAGATATTGTGAGCCACTGAGGTCTCTGGCAACTCTCTAACTTTGCCACTGTAATGTGAACCATCTGTAAATGAATAGGTGGGACTGTTTCAATAAAACTTTATTTACACAAACAGGTGGCAAGCCAGCCTCCGCCTTCAGGCTATAGTTTGCGAACCCTGATTCATTCCACTGTTTCCCAACCTACATACTACAAGGAACTCCAATATATTTAAGAGTGTTCCTCCAAAAAAAGGGAGAGAGATTCCATGATCAAAGACTTTAGAAAATGCTAGGTTAGATAAGCCTAATCAGTCTTCTTTACTCCACAACGACAGCCCCAAATGTGCTGATGAGCTTTAAATACCCAACATGGAAGTAATCTAGAGTACACAACATTCCTCCAACTTATCAGAATACACTGGAGGAACATCAAAGGATATTCAGGGGAATGGTCTAGGAAATAGTGTCATAATCTGATTCCTATCCTGATAAACAAATAAGACTGGGCAAGTGGCCTGTGACTTGCCCAAGGCTACGTGACCAGATGGTGTCAGAATGGGACAGGGGCCAGCCAGCTCAGGGTGCTTGCTGCCTCTCCACAAGGCTGGCCATCGGGTGCCTACAGAAGAAATCAGCGCAAAGCTAGTAACATCTCTATCCTGTGTGACTTCAGGGGACACACTTCAAAACAATGTAACCACATCAATGCAACAATACTTACACCTCAAAAAGCTGAAGACTTTGGGGCTAGATTTTATTACTTTCTTTAGAACCATCATGAGGTGAGCTGAAGTGTATGATGAGTTTCATTCACTATGAATCTGTTTCTTCATCTCTAACATGGGGGGAGGGGAGTAGAAATGATAGAAAATAAAAATAAACTCTTCTCTCAACTTTTTTGTGATTCCAGCATGTCATTTGGTGGTACTGAGCATACATGTTAGGTCATGTAAGTAACACATTCCTGTTGATTAAGGCCTATCTCAATGTACAGCACCATACAAAGCACACAGCATGCAGGTGGGAGGTAACAGCAAGCTGATGAAGGTCAGGGAAATCCTAACTTCTGTGATGATAGTACTGAAACAGAAAATAGAGCCAACCCACTCCCAAACAGAGATGTTCAGGATATAAACTGGAAAAACAAAAACAAAACAAAAAACCCAAAAAACAAAAAGAAGAGAACTGCAGCATTTAGCCAGTTGGTGCTAGCAAGGTGGCCTCCAGCAGCATCGGGTCTACCTGCTCTGAGAACATCCTGGTTCACAAGGTGGTTTCTGACTCTTAGAACGTCCTATGTCATCTTCTAATTCATGAATCAACCATTCCATTTCCTTCATGTTTTTCAGGTGTCCTTTCATAGCCCGTGATCACTCGTGCGAATGGAGCTGTGAAAACATTCTTAGCCCACTTAGCTAAGGGCAAGCTTCCCCTATCCACTCTCACTCATGGTGGGAAAATGCAACCGTTCCTTCCAGAACCATGGGAAAGCGACCTCTGCTGACAGAATTCCCGTCCAACCACATCCAGGTCAGATTGCTCCAGGGGTCATCAGTCAGTAGCCCACGGGAAGAGGAAGACCAATTCAGCTGACCTACAAATCTCACCCTGGCCCTGGCCCAACATTACAACTCACAGACTGTGCCTGAGGTCACAATTCCTGCTCTGAGACTTGTTCTAATAGCCTCACATGGTGGGAGGCTGCCCAACCCTTTGGAGACCACTAGTTATCCAAGACTTCCTTTGCTACACTCCTAAAATGCCCAGTGCCATGGGGCCAGATAAGGAGGAAGCAGCTGCAGCGCAAGAAAGTTGAGAGCCCATCTAGGTGTTGCTACAAGGTCTCTAGATTTAAATGCAAACCAGCCCCTGGTCTGCCCTGTCCTGCATAATGTTTAAAATGTGGCAAGAACCACTGAGGAACTGAACATTTTAATTAATTTTGTTTTAAAAAACTGAAGTAGTGTAAAATGTTTCTGCATTAAGCACAAATGTATCACCTTAATAAGATTTCATTTGACTTTTAATGCTCTATTGCCTAAGACGGTATTGGTCTATTGCCCTGTGTGAGTCTACCCATAAGCACATTGCTGATCTACCTGGTGTTAAGATAACTGATGATTCCATTTAAATGATTTTTTTTCCCCTATATACTTCTATACACTGTAATGTGTCTATGTGAATATTTTATACAGACAGCACAAGTTACAGTGATAATTATGTAACTCCTAATTAGTAAGTAAATTAAAATGTGTTTTAATGAAATGTATAATTTACTTTTCTAGCTTATAAGGTAAATATCAAATTTTCAAATTTAAGACAAGAACAATTTAAATCAAATTTTCTATTGATTAAAAAACCAAGTGGAGATACAAAAGCTAGGACTATAATTAGAACAGTAAGGGAAAAAAGGGACTGGAAGAAATAAAAAATGTCATGATCAATACCAACTGCAATTTTTTGTAGCAGAGAAAAATAAAAAGGCTGTTAATTGTATCAATCAAAGATGATAAAGCAGCAATTTAGTAGATAATTAAGCAGATTGTTAAAGGACGATTTCAGCAAAGACACAGTGAATGTGATACAAAATTTCCTTTCAATAATCAAAAGGGAGCAATGAAATTAGTCTCCTGAAATCAGAATTAAATGACCAACCAAAAATTTTAAAGGATTAACAAAATCTGAGCTTATAACTTTGGCCAGCTATAAAACATCTCAGATTCTTAAACAATAACAACAAATACACACACACACACACACACACACACACACACACACGGAGAGATGGTAAAAAAAATTTATATGGAAATTCTGTTGGAAAATTATGAGGAAAAAATTAAAAAAGTATACTGCACAAAAAGTGAAAGATTTTAAATTAAACAACCAAGTAACTGCCCAGAGAAAACAAGATCTTTCTAATAATATCAAAGATAAATAAATTCAAAATTTTAAAAAATCACAAGAAGTTTTCTGTAGCTTTGGATGAGTCATACAATTTAAGAGACATTGCCAAATTAGTACTTTGGGTACATTTTTGTCTCAAAAAGACTTCCAACTTATAAAAAATGTTGTCAATTCATAGCTGAAAAAAACTGAACTCATCGCATAGATACTTTTGAATCTTTTCCATCTGTCAAAGAAGAATTTTCACTAGATATGAAAACATAAAGCTTCTATCATAAAAGTGCTCCAGCTATGTTGAGTCAAAAAATCCAAACTTACTAATCTTTTAAAATAGCAGACTGGTGTTCTTCTCTTAGTGCTTCATTCTACTATTTAATATTAACTTGTAGCTAGTTTCCTAAAGCACAGCCTGAAAACTGTCATGGATATCATTGGTAAACTTGTTTAGTATATACACAAAAATGCAATGAATTACCATCAGTTTATAGAATTGCTGAAAGAAATGGAAAATAATTAATGCAATAATCATGTTTTCTCTGCAAGTAGATCTTTGGTTGGGTCATGGAAAAGTTCTACTAAGATTTACCCTGTAGTTAATGCAAGTTCAAGATTTTCTTTTAACAAAAAGAATCTTGCCAAACACTCAATAAAAACAAAGAAAATTAAAAGGCAGCATGATTTTTGTTTTCTCAAGAGATATCACACTGCATATGAACAAGCTAAACTGGAAGCTCCAATAAAAGGAAAAGCTTATTTATGACCTTGTCAAAGAAGTATGAAAATGTAAATCAAAATTGATACTTTTCATAAATCAAAAATAATGTTTTATATATCTTTCTAACTCGCATCAATATGCAGAAGATCTAATTGAAAGCAAAAGTGTTATATAAATTGTCTTCAAAATCCATAAGAAAAACTTGAAGAACACTTTATGGAGATTTTTAAATTTAGAGTTCATTTTTAATTTTTACAATATCTCTTTGAATTTAATGTTAACAATTCTGAGTTGGCATAAAAGTTAATGAATTTATATAGCTTAAACAGACACAGGTTGGGGCACCTGGGTGGCTCAGTGGGTTAAGGCCTCTGCCTTCGGCTCAGGTCATGGTCTTAGGGTCCTGGGATTGAACCCCACATCAGGCTCTCTGCTCGGCAGGGAGTCTGCTTCCTCTTTCTCTCTGCCTGCCTCTCCCCTACTTGTAATCTCTGTCTGTCAAATAAATAAAAATAAAATCTTAAAAGAAAAATAGACACAGGTTTAAAACTGATAACTTTTGTTTCAAAAAATGACATCAATTTTTCTAAAAAACATTAATTAGTCAATTAAAATGGCAAATATTAAAGGAAAATGGTTTTTGGCACCTGATTAAGTTACTGGAAAACTTAAGTATGTTTGGAACTTTGTTACACAAATCTACTTTTTCAACTATGAATTTTATGAAATCTAAATACAGACCAAGTATTTCAGATGAAAATGTGGCATCTGAATTTAGATCTCCTATAACTCTAACATACCCACAAAATTTTAAGACTCACTGCAATAAAAAAAAAGTCTCACAAATATTTTTATTTGATTACATGTTGAAATGATAGCATTTGGGGTTGAAGGGTTAAGAAAATATATTATTGAAATTAACTTCCCCTGGTTTCTTTTAATTTTTTCAATGTGACTACTAGAAAATGTAAAATTGGCTATGTGGCTCACATTATATTTCTGTTGAATAGTTAGAGACTGACTACTCAAGTAGTCTATTCCCAGAAGCATCAGTATCATTGGAAAATCTCTTAGAAACACAGACTCTCAGGCCCCAACCAAAACCTACTGAATAGAATCGAAATTTTATTAAAAATTCCAGGTTTGGCCAAGATGAAGTAATAGAAAACAGATTTTTGCTTTTGTCTGAGACAATAAAAGAAAGGAAAAAGAAAATGTATGTGAAAAAATGGTTTTTAGGAAACAGGACATCAGAAAGTAAATGAGGCAAACCTAGGATTGTCTGATCTTATTGTCTTAAGAGATTTCCTGGCAATGACATAGGAGGAAAAACAGAGGAAGAGCCCAGTGACTTTCTGAGTTGAGGATACAGAACTGAGAGAGTTGGAAGACAAAGAGTTTGGAGGGCAGAAGGGAACTGTACACAGAGAGAACTTCAGAATCCTCAGTCACCCCTGAGAACTTAGCTGAGTACTGATCAGTGCATGTGTGAGTAAACTACCCGTGGCTAGGGGAAAAAATACCTGAAAGGATTAGAGGTAATACTGACTGGTGTTCACACAGGGCCAAGAACAGTACCTGTTTCTACCAAACAGACTAGAAAACCTCATAATTCAGAGGCATTCAGTCCTCAGGAAGATCTTGCCTCTGTAGTGAGGAATAATTAGCCCCACACTGAGCATTAATCCAGTCCCACCTAACAAGACTTAAAAAGCAAGACACAAAAGAATCAACTGTCTCCATCTAATTTAGCTATGTCCCAAAACAAAACTTAAGAATATTTGTATTAACACAAAAATATCCAGCACCCAAGAATATAACATCACAATATCTACAATTCAGTCAAAAAGTTCCAGGCACAGACAGGAAAATTCAATCCCTAATGAGGAGAAATGACAATCAATTGAAACTGACCCAGAATTAAGACAGATAGTAGAATGAGCAGACAAGGATGGGTACTCACAGTTTTAGCAGAGACATGAATATATAAAAACACAAATTCAGTTAATAGAGATGAATCTCCAATGTGTGAGATGAACAGATATTAGATGGAATTAATGACAGGTAGACATCACATACAAAAAAATTAGTGAACTTGAAGACATAGCAGTAGAAACATTCAAAATTAAAAAAATTAAAAAGGAATTTAAAAAAACAATGAAACAAACAATAAAAAAACCCCACCAGAACATGAATGAGCTGTGGAGACAGCAAAAGCAACTTAATATATATGTAACTGTAGCATTCATTAGGCAGAGAAGGGGCAAAAAAATTACTAAAAATTTTCTAAACCTAATAAAAATATAAAGTCCAAAAAGGGAGAGGGAGGGGAGCTTGACTAACCCAAGCACAAGAAACATGAAGAAAACTATACCAAGGCACAGCATAATCAAATTGCTCAAAACCAGCAGTTAAAAAGAAATCTTAAAAGCAAATGGAGAAAAAGAACACACTATAGAGGAATGAAAATAAAGAGGATAGCAGATTTTGTCAAAAACAGTGCAAGGGAGATTCAAATTAAAACCACATTGAGATATCACCTTACACCAGTTAGAATGGCCAAAATTAGCAATACAGGAAACAACATGTGTTGAGGGGATGTGAAGAATGGGGAACCCTCTTACACTGTTGGTGTAAATGCGAGTCGGTGCTGCCTCTTTGGAGAACAGTGGGGAGATTCCTCAAGAAATTAAAAATAGAACTTCCCTATGACCCTGCAATTGCACTGCTGGGTATTTACCCCAAAGATACAGATGTAGTGAAAAGAAGGGCCATCTGTACCCCAATGTTTATAGCAGCAATGGCCATGGTCACCAAACTGTGGAAAGAACCAAGATGCCCTTCAACGGATGAATGGATAAGGAAGATGTGGTCCATATACACTATGGAGTATTATGCCTCCATCAGAAAGGATGAATACCCAACTTTTATAGCAGCATGGACAGGACTGGAAGAGATTATGCTGAATGAAGTAAGTCAAGCAGAGAGAGTCAATTATCATATGGCTTCACTTATTTGTGGAGCATAACAAATAGCATGGAGGACATGGGGAGTTAGAGAGGAGAAGGGAGTTGGGGGAAATTGGAAGGGGAGGTGAACCACGAGAGACTATGAACTCTGAAAAACAATCTGAGGGGTGTGAAGTGGCAGGGCTGGGGGGTGGGAGGTTGGGGGAACCAGGTGGTGGGTATTAGAGAGGGCACGGATTGCATGGAGCACTGGGTGTGGTGCAAAAATAATGAATACTGTTACGCTGAAAATAAATAAAAAATAAAATTTTAAAATTAAAAAAAAAGAAAAAAAAATAGTGCAAATGCCAAGAAAGTGAAGCAACATCTTTAAATAATTAAAAAAACAAAACAAAACCAAAAAAACCCCTGCCAATCTAGAATTCTCTATCCAGCAAAACAGCTTTCAAATATAAAGGCAAATAAGGACTTTATCAGATATATAAAAGCAAAAAGAGCTCATGAGCAGCAGTCCTGCATAAAAAGAAATATTAAAGGAAGCCATTTTGAGCAGAAAAAAAAAGACATTTCATACAAATATGGATAAGAAAGGCATGAAGAGCACTGGAAATAGCAATTACTTAACATTGAAATTTTTCATTATTTAAATATCTTTAAAATAGGAGTAACTTCTTAAAACAAAAATAATAATTAACGTGGAGTTAATTACAATATGTAGAAGTAAAGTGCATGACAACGGTAATATACAGCTGAGATGGAAGCATACTATTGTAAGGTTCTTACATGCGAAGGGGTTTAACCTCATTAATTGTAGACTATGGTAAGTTAAAGCTGCAGACTGTAAACCCTAAAGCCACCATTAAAATAACAGAACAGAGAGATACAGTATGGTAACCCATCAAAGGAGAGGAAATGGAAACGTGAAAAATACTCAAATAATCCAAAAGAAGGAGCAAACGGGCAAAGAGAATAGAGAATGGGATAAATAGAAAACAGATACTATTGTATTGCAAACAAAAGCAAGAGCCAATTACACACTGCCTATAAGAAGTGAAACGTAAAGACACAAACAGATTAAAAGGATAGACGATGACATACAATGATGTAACCCATCCAAAGAAAGCTGAAGAGGTTTTATTAATATTAGGAGATTTTAGAGCAAAGAACATCACCTGGTATAAAAAAGATCATTTGGGGCGCCTGGGTGGCTCAGTGGGTTAAAGCCTCTGCCTCGGGCTCAGGTCATGATCCCGGGGTCCTGGGATTGAGCCCCACATCGGGCTCTCTGCTTGGCAGGGAGCCTGCTTCCCTTCCTCTCTCTCTGCCTGCCTCTCTGCCTACTTGTGATCTGTCAAATAAATAAATAAATAATCTTAAAAAAAAAAAAGATCATTTCACAATGATAAAGTGACTAGTTCATCAGGAAGATATAACAGCCCTAAACATCTATTCACTTTAACAGCTCTGCTTCCAAATACAGGAAGCAAAACCTGATCAAACAGCAAGGAGAAGGACAAATTCACAAGCACATTCACATACTTCAATACTGCTCTGTCAATATTTTATAAGAGAAAGAGAAAAATCAATGAATACATAAGAGATAGAACGAGATCCTCCAGTGATCAGAATGCATCCTAAAGTCTGAGAAGCACTGTTCTACACTACTCTCAAAGGACAGTTAGTCCATATTCAGGTCAACTTCTGGTAAATTTTTCTTTTTTTCTTCCTTCTGATATAACTGGTGCTCTTGTGTCTGACTTCTAGGCTAAACAGGAGTGAGAGTAGGTATTTCTAGGAAAGCTAATCTTGAAAAACAAACCACAGAATTGAGATGGTAGAGGTGAAAAACTCCTAATGTTTTCATCTTAAAGAGCTGGAAAAAATATCAGCCCCACCACTTGGATTTAAACTCCTTGAGATTTAAGGGACTCATCTCTAGGACTACACTAAGAGCTACTCTGAAGGATTATGTAGACAATGCTTGGCACGTGGCCCAACACAGAACAATAACACATGCTTTTCCTACCTTTTCCACCACACTGACTAATCTGTATGAACGCTCCTGATGCAAACCTAAGCTTTCCAGCACATCTGCTGGAGTCATCCCGGAAAGGATAGGGAAGGGAATATCTTCACCAGCAAAGCATACCAGTATCTCTATTCTGATCATTGAAAATTCTGAGACAACATTCATCTAGCCAATACTTTTCCTTCTAATCTTAGTGAAGAGCTTTATTTATGGTGGTAATTTACGTTCTTCCAACAGCTGTGGCCTTACATCTCAGAATGGATTAACAGAGAAAGGTTGAGTTGGACACCTTTATTACAAAGTTTCAAATTATGACAACTATATCAGGAGTAAATATGACTAATATAATTTTTTTAAGTCCCATTGCAAAACCTCTATCACTTGTTACTGACTGAAATCGGGAGTGGTAAAAACAGGGACAGAAGTCAGAAGACCTGACTTTCAAGCCAACCCTGCTGTCTGCTTCCTTTATCATCTTGAGTAGAACATTTTTCTTTGTGAGCCTTAATTTTCTCATCTATACAAGAAGGATAAGAAGACAAGTTCTGTTCATCTTATAGAGTATAAAGAAATTTAAAAGGAGATGCATGTGAAACCATAAAATGTACATAGATGCTAAGTATTATTTCCATTGCTCACTGTCATCGGTTCCTTCTATTAATATAGAAGCTTAAGAGGTCATTGCAGGGGGGATAGCTGCTTAACACCAAGCTACTAGTTTTTTCTCCTTTTTAGACTTAAGCACTCAATATGGCGTGACCAACCATGAGTTTTTAAAATTCAATAATCTCCCAAATTACTACTTGGAAGTTTTCTCTGCACGTAATAAAGGAATGTAGCAACAAGAAAAGTTTGAGTAACTTATCCAAGACTATATCATGAAGCCCCGGGAGTTGAGAAATTTTGGCTTACACTGGCCAAACTGCCCCCCCCCCCCACACAAGAAACCTTACTAGAAAGTTAAGAAAAGAGTGACAACATTATACTTAATAATGCTAGAAAGAAACAAATAGTGGCTGTGCCCTTTGGACAATGCTGCATTAAAACAACAACCACAATCAGTGTTTTCAGTGAGCTGGCCACAAATCTGGAACAATCAATGTCTTCATCAAAAAGTAGGCAAATGCTTGAACTGATTCTCCAAGCCCAACATGGACTCAGGGCACTAAAAACTCCAGCCCTAAACTGATAGTTAATTCTTTTTTTTTTTTTTAAGATTTTTTTATTTATTTGACAGACAGAGATCACAAGTAGGCAGAGGCAGGCAGAGAGAGAGGAAGCTGATAGTTAATTCTTAAATTAATTCTTAGTCCTTAAAAGTTACTACATTAGCATCAAGCTACTCTTCCAGAATCCTCTGTTATACGGGTGACCTTCACTGTGATTAACTACCATGTAGTTATTGGCTCAGTGCACTGGAAAGTAAGTGTGACCTTGGAGCTGGAAGATCGATATTTAAATCTCAATCCCATCACCCACTAGATAAATGATTTTGCCCAGTCATTGTACATCCATGAGCCTTGAAACTCTTCCATAAAATCCAAGTAACACTACCTACCACATATGGTGGTAGTGTTAATGGTGGATATTAATTACGTGAACGTGCCTAGCACAGTGTCCTGCCCAAAATAGTGCTCAGAAATATTTATAAACTGCGATATCTCTTACATTTAAATGACGATTATTCACAATGAGTCATTTTCGTAGTACTTTAACTGAAACTTCCAAGTATTCACTGTTAAGAAGACTTTACTCTTAGCAAGAGCTGTATGTTCTACCAGACTATGAATGGTACTTCAGGAAATAATAATCATAATCATAACAATCCTAGAAAACAAAAATCTTGAGAAGGAAAAATCCTGTCATATTGTGCAATCTTTTCATCTTTTAAACTGTCTCCACTTTCCGGTCTATACTGAAACTAAAACATTAAATCCACAGGCAGGCATCCTCCAATTTCCCACACTTGATGAGGATAATGAACTTGGTAAGCCCAATCACAATGGAGGCAACTCTCCCACAGCCCATCAATTCTCCCCCGTTGTTCTAAAAATTGATAACAATGGGGATACCATTTGGAAAATACAAGATGAAACAGAAAAGCCATTCTTAGGAACTATCAGGAATCCCTGAGAACTTGGCAATCAGAGAGGATAAAAAGCTTGGAGGAGAAAAAGGTGTGAGTGATCATTATGTAAACACAGCACTGAATTCTGAAAGCCAACTTCTAGCTGAAATGGGAATTAGTCGAGAAGAACATGTATACTGGAGACCACAGTTATGCCGGTAGGAAATAGGAGTGGGTTTATCAATGTTACTAGTTCTACAAGGAGATAAGATGGTATTATTTGAACCTAGAACCAGTATCTGTGCTCAGAGTGAAAGTGGGTTTTCCATAGTACGTTTGCAGTTTCCTCTAAGGTGTGTGTGTGTGTGTGTGTGTGTGTGTGTAAGAAGCCTAAACGCTAGAGACAGAACTAATTTTTCCATGGGGAAAAAAAAAAAATACAGCGCTTCCACTGCCTGCTGTAACCAGCTTGTGTTTATGTCCAACACTCTGAGAATTAAGTACGGCAAAAAATGCCACGTGATGAAAACTTTTAGTTTTTTTAAATAAAGTAATGAGGAAGTTTAAAAAAAAAAAAAAAACCACACACACATGTTGGGTTTACATAAATAACCAGCCAAAACATTTTTCTACCATATAATTTTCTTGTCAAGCATATATTTTTCTTTTTCCTGGAAACTCAATGTCAGAAGTCTATGATAATGATGATCATTTTTCAACAGATAATTGGATAATTCTGGGGTCAGAATGAAAAAAATATATATAAATCCTATTTAAAAGTCTTATATCAAATTCATTTTTAGGAACAGGATGGAAATAGTCTTAGCATTGCTTGAAGTAAATTGTCTCTGTACTTGAGCTCATGGTCTATCAATGTTTCTAAGAATGTAGGTTCTTAACCTTTTTCTTAAGAGCTTTTGAACTTAAAAGCCAATGGACTAAAAACTGCAGTCTTGAAAGAAATAAAGAAAGATAGGAAGGAAGGAAAAGCATGTTTACTTCCAAATATTCAACCATGGAATTTCCTCATTCCGGCACACAGTTCAAGGACAGAGTTCTGTCTTTCTACTTGCTCCACTATCAAGAGCTACATCTGAAACAGGACATACAGACATAGCCCTAAAGCAGAGTGTGCTTGTCAACAGTTCTTCTTGAGCCCCAGAGTGATTCACTCTAAAGAAGGCTGCCCATTGTCCTCAGAGAATCTTTCTAGAAGAAGGCAGATCCAACTTCCTCTTTGAGCTTCTCCTCTTCTTCAATAGTGGTAGGTTTCCTCCACCTGCCCAGCTGGTATTTTTACGATTAAACATGAGTTTTATCAGAAACACAGACTTGTCATCCTTAAAAGGCGGAAAAGGGGAGATAAAGCCAGGTAGCCCACATCCCACTGGATGGGAAGATGAGACTCCTGAGAGCCTGTACTGTGCAGATATGCTTCTGCTTCGTGAGGAAATTACGCTTTCCTTCAACGGGCCTGAAAGTGAACTACTTCCCTCACCCAGACACAGCTGAGAACAGCAGGACAGAAACCAGAGGCTGTTGGCTGCGATGCCCAGCACCAAGAAGCGGAGGAGAGCCATGGGGCACAGTCCCTCCTGGGTGACAATAAGCCTGACAACCAGTTTCTGCAGAGCTTGGCAGACGGAAAAGAAAGCCTCTTTAGAAATACAGTTGGCAAAACACTGAATATAAAGGATACTCTGAGCAACTGCATAATTGCAGACTTAGAGTAACTGTCTAAACTCGATCCCCATAGTATGTCGTTTATATGTCGGTGGCGCAGGCTAGACCCCCACTGCACATCCTTTAACAAAACGGTTCCTTCTTACTTCTTGTATAGCAGTGATGGAGACAGATGGAGAGGGGACAGCAAACCCAGGAAGATACTGATATGTCCTCTCACTTATCGTGGAAGGTTTATGACTTTGGATAGGAGCTCAAACTCACATACTACCACTTACTGTCTCACGTCATTTGAGGTACTTAACCCCCAGGGTTTTAACTTACAAGATGGTGCCAATGATGAGAGGCATGGCATGTCAAGCCCTCAGCGCAGGGCCTGGCACGTGGTGGACCGAATCCATGATCCTCCCATCAGCAGCTGCCCCACCCCCACCACTGCATCTTCTGTGTCTCCATTACCCCTGGACCATGCACCCAACACAGCACCTCTGACGCTTCCCTTTGCGTTTGGGCTGACAATGCATCTCCAGACTGTAAGCGCTGTGAGGGTAAGGGTTCATTCTGTGTTCTCAGTATGAGCATGTGCTTATACCCGCATACGTTTCCATGCACGTGCCCCCCGCGTGTATGCGCACACACACACACACACACACACACACCACTACGAGGTTAACAAATGTTTGCTGAACAAACAAGTGAATGAATGAACAGACTGTTGGGCTACTTTCATTGTTTATTTCTATGTAATTCCAGTTTTTTTTTTTTTAAAGATTTTATTTATTTATTTGTCAGGCATAGAGGGGGAGCGAGCGAGTGAGCACAGGCAGACAGAGAGGCAGGCAGAGGCAGAGGGAGAAGCAGGCTCCCTGCCGAGCAAGGAGCCCGATGCGGGACTCGATCCCAGGATGCTGGGATCATGACCTGAGCCGAAGGCAGCCGCTTAACCAACTGAGCCACCCAGGCATCCCTGTAATTCCAGTTTTAAAACCCTTTTCTCCAGATGTTGTCAGAGACGGTTAACTTCTCTAGGTTAACTGAACCCACTGACCACATCTGGATTCCAACTAAAGCAGCATCCCTCCGTCTGGGTGAGCTACAGTCTGCACTAGCACAAGCTCCTCTCTCAGCGCTGTAGACAGATTCCCATATCTAACTCCTGTAGATTGGACTCCCAGAACTGTGCTCTTTTTTAATTGGGGAGTTCTAGAACCAAACTCCATTTTGGCACAGGTAAGCATCCTTTCACTTGTTTTCGGAATTTTTAAAAAGGAGAGCAAGAAGAAATGCAAATGAAGCCATTCGCATACACACACACACACACACACACACACACACACACACACACGATTTCAGAGAAAGAGCAATTTCCCTGCAGTGAGGACCAGGTGGAAGGACTCCAGAACTCACAGCAAACACCATCAAGCAGGAGCAACATCTGGCAGGGATGTTATCCCTGAAGCTCTGGCTCAAGGCAGGGCAAGAACATCCTTTCCGGCTGCCTCCCAACAGCCAACCCGCTCCTTTCCTTGCTCTGAAGATACCCCTCCTCGTTCACAGCTTTAGAGAGAAAACTAAAGGTTCCCAAATCCAGGATCCCCTCACACTTCCTCTCCAGTATCTTTTCATGGACACAGAACTACTGCTTGGAAACACCCCTGAGGAGCCTCTAGAACAAGAGGCCCTGCACATTCTTAATACGCCCATGACTTATACATAAGCTACTCTGGCCACAAAGCCCAAAATACCTTCCAAGATCCTTCAGAAATATAATTTTGGGGGGGAAAAAGTAAACATTAATTCTGCTCTGTGTAGGAACAATTTCCATCTGCAAGGGAAAGGTTATCCAAAAACAAGGCCTTGTTTCAGTTCCTTTCAAGGTCCTGCCATGGGTAAGAAAAGCCAAAATAAATTTCAAACCATTTTCCCCAAAGTTCTGGCCTTTGAAATGCCCTGACCTGACCAGTTTCAAAACTGGTGTTTCCAAGTTTCAGTTCCAAAGAACCATTTTTCTTAAAGGGAAAGTTTTCTCTAAATAAAAGCTGTGACTAAGGGCGCCTGGGTGACTCAGTGGGTTAAACCTCTGCCCTCAGCTCAGATCATGATCTCAGGGTCCTGGGATCGAGTCCTTCATTGGGCTCTCTGCTCAGCAGGGAGCCTGCTTCCCCTCTTCTCTCTCTGCCTACTTGTGATCTCTCTGTGTCAAATAAATAAATAAAATCTTAAAAAAAAAAAAAAAGCTGTGACTGAGTCTATTTAATGTGATTATTACACCTGACGCAGGTGACAGCCAAAGGGGACTGGCTCTCGACAAGGCAGAAGAAAGAGCCTGCGAATGGCCAAGAACAAATGAGGAAGAAGGGATCGCCCACTCAAGAAGCACGATCGAAAAAGGGGAGGAAGAATTGTACCTCTGAACACTGCTTAGAGAGTCAGTCCTTAAAGGTCTCCTCACAAGGAGAAAGCAATTCTGTAGCCATGCAGTCATGAAGGTTCACTAGACTTACTGTGGTCATCATTTAATCCATCCAAATACCAAATCGTTATGCCGTACACCTGAAAGTAAGGTAGTGTTGTGCGCCAATTATACCTAAATAAAAAACTGAGGTGGGGGAGAGGCCAGGAGAAGAGAGCAAGAAAGAGCAGGGCCGCCCCCAGAGACACAAGGACATGCACCAGAAGCCCAGGGCAGTGAAGACACAGAAGGCATCCTGATGAGCAGGACGAAAAGCTGACAGAAGTCATCAGAAGGGATAGCCTACCCGGTGTCAAAGAGCAGGCTGGCTGGTGGGGGAAGCAATTAAACACCAATGACAGATGGAGATAAGGGCATCCAAGGCAAAGTGTCCCTAAGACACTTGAAACCAAGGCCTGTGGGGAGATGGCTGGGCAGCCACCAGGAGCAGGAGCGGGAGAGGTAGCGTGTCAAAGAGGAAACACAGGGTCCCAGGATGAGAAGGGAGGGGCCGAAGTCCGGGGGTTGGATGACGGCTATGGGGATGTGCGTGGGGGACAGGCCCGGGGCACCAGAAACACTAGAGAAGTCCTGTGACCAAAGGAGATGCCTTCGGCAGCCCAGCACCTCTCCTCCTCCAGGGAGAGAGTCATTTCTAACCTCTAGGGAGCCCCGTGGTGAAGGGGCAACATGGGCCCCGTGACCAAGGCTGCTGGCTCGTCTTCCAATAGTTCCCCCGGTGGAAAAGACCAGACATGTGAATTCTGAGCATCTATCTGTATCTGGAATCTGCCGGGACCAGTGTAGCACTCCACCCCCTTAAACAGGAATAACCACTTGGGCACTGTCATCTTCTGAAAGGAGTGGAGCTGGCAGAAGACAGATAACGGGTCCAAACCGAGCTCTTGGAATTGCCCATGCAAACGACAGTAAAACCCACTGAAAGCTGAAACACTGCACAGTTCAAGTACAGCTGTGAAAAGAGACCAAGTAAGAGACACGAGGATGTGTAAATAGAGCACAGAGGGAATTAAGGGCTTAGGACCGTGGGTCTAACTCAACAACTACAGGTTGTCCGGGGATCTGAGGCAGCAGTGGTTTCCAGGGCAAAAGCCCCGAAGAGTTAGAGGGGCTTCAGGCTGGGTTTTATACACAGTAAATATGGCTTATTTTATAACCTTTTATAGAACAAAGGGATTGCAGCTGACCGATCCTAATAAAAGGCTGTGATTTATGCTGCTGCTCCTAGAGAGCATTCATCCACTTCTGTGCACAGTGATTAGGAGGGCAGAAGGCTTCTGAGGCCGGGACAGAAGTTCAGGGCACAGACACAAGGCCTTGTGTCTCTGGCACTTGACTCCCAACAGGATTACACGAAAAGGTGCAGCCTCCCACCAAAGCCCACACCCGGCATGGGTCTAGTCTGCGGTTTCTGAACTGTGAATCCAGCCAGGGCTGGGCTCAAGCCCTTCCTCATCTTTAAGTGTTCTCCAGGCCTGTCACACAGTAAACACTCAACAGAAGATTTGCTGAATTAAACCAAAGAGCCAGGTCTTGGATAAGTAACAGCTTCTGCATGCGAAACTCAAGTTTTGTCATGGATAAGATAAGGGATGTGGGCAAAACACCATCCGGCTTTGGCCAGTGCAAAACAACCCAATCTTCTGAACACAAAAAAAGCACTTGTCTGAACACACAGTCTTTTTTATATACTTCATGCAAAAAAAAAAAAAAAAAAAAAGGAAGTAGTTAAACCTGATTTACATGTCTAATTGAAAAAACATTTTTGATATTAGACCCATCCCTTTGTTAATCAACAAAACACAAAAGCTGTGTGGGTTTTCAGTAAGAAAAACTATACATACTGGTGATCCCTGAAGAAATTTATTCAGAAAAAATGTTAATTCTGACATTTTCTTTTAAGCCTTCTCCCATGAAGGGCTGTATCTAGAATAACATTGACTTTGCAGAAACAGATAAGACTATTGACAATGGCTAGAGTTTAACAAAGGCGTCTGGATTTTTACCTTCCTTGGTTACTGCACAAAAGCAGCAAATGTAAGTACAGTTGCCCCAGCAGCTGGCAAGTTCTCTCCCATATGCGAAGAAGTTGTGAAACAGCTGGGGAATGCAAGATGCTTTTGAACAAGCTGCTATGTGATCCAAAATAACGCCAGCCTGTTCATCGCCAGCCTGTTCATCTTCCCGTACAATGGAAGCGACAGCCCAGGGCAGGTCTGGCGCATGCCCTGCAGCTGCTTCTTTCTTTGCAGCAGGGGCCCAACAAGTGGCTACAAATGGAGTGAGACGCACAAAAGCGGAAACCTTGCTCCTAACCCTTTGCGTGCTGTCACTGGGTCACGCGTGCAGCTCTTTTTCCAGTGTGGGAGAAAGCTGCATTTTATACCCAAATGTAAAACCTCTCTGATGTTTTAAATGGAACCCTTCCCTGTACTCCAGACCCATGCGCCACTTCTTGCTGACAACTTTCCCAAAAGGGTGGTGTTTGATGACATTATAGGGTTTCTGTGCTTTTGCCCATGACTGATTGTTTGAAAGAGAAATGCACAAGAAAAATCCACAGCTACAAATTAGCAATGTTAAAAAGGTCTTTCCAAAACAAGCTGGCATGAAAAAGGATTGCTCCACTTGTATCTGCTAAGTTTAAAGCATTCTGGCTTTATAACACAGGAACTAGCTCTACTGGTTGTCTACTGGTCATTGAGCCTGAGCATGGCCTGACTTTGTATCCACTTTCAAGCTACAGTCTAGCCATTTTCCAATCAAATGGTATCTCAAACTCTCCTCCCCTTTCCACCAATCTGGTGGCTCACCTTTAAACAGACTCCAGAAAAATATTCTGTTTTCCAGAGAAATGTTCGCTCTTGCCAAGGCTGGGCCAGCACAAGTTCCACAGAAGCGGTATTTTTCTTATTTTTCTTCAGGGTTACAAACAGCTAGTGGATGAACAAAGAGAATCCTTGCTTCTTCACACCAGTGTGTCTGGTTTTGAGTGTTTTTTTTTTTTTTTCTTTAAGTCCTGTCATCCTGGCCATTAGGGTTACAGGCTTCAAATTTAAAGGAAAGATAAATGGCTAGAGGACTGGCCACAAAATTATACAGCGGTAAAATTAGGAAGAAAGCCCTACAGTTCCGGAGCCCCTGGTAAATTCCTTGGGCAACTAGACAGAATTTTACATCACGACCAGCCCTGCCCCCCAACCACTGATTCCAAAAGAGGAGTCACTCACTGCATTGCACAGCAGTGTTCACTAAGAAGAAGAGCAAGTTCAAGGCAAAGAACCACCAACTATTTTACCTCTTTGGAGGAGACAAGGGAAGAAAGAAAGAATCTGTTCTTAAACACCATGGTTAATACTTGGTGTTTGTTAGATAGCTACCACAGGCTAGACTCTGTGCTACTAAGTACTTTTTATGGATTATCAAATTTATCCCTTATAGCTTCAAATCAGGAGGTGCTATTATTATCCCTGTGCTAGAAGAGGAAAACAAAGTTCAGAGAGGCTGAGCAACTTGCCCAATATTACAGAGCTATAAATGGTAAAGGTGGCATTTCAAGCCTGCCATTGTGACTTCAGATGCTTGCCCTTAACCATCGTGCCTGTCTCCACAGCTGGCACTGCCCTGGGATGTTCTGAGTCACAGGCTGTCAGTCCAGAGTTTAAAACAACATCTTTCTTAAAGGCAATCCATCTTAAGTATATTCAAGACAATACCAATAGCCCCTATTACAAATGAGCTCAGTGATGCATACATGTGCACAGATAAAATCATGTTGTTAGATGCCGAAAAGGCATCTGAGTTTCAACTCATTAAGCAGTTAATCAAGGTTGGCCATATTTCCAAGGCACACTTGATGTTACACACGTAGCCAGCACCGCCACCCAGTCACACCACTTAAACAGAGTAGGAACTGCATGCAGCTCCTTTCAACGGGGAAGGCAAACAGAGATTCTTGCCATGTAGAGTTCCTACCACAGGCCCACCTGCCTCAGGAGACACAACAGAGAGGACCGCTATTTCTGACTCTCTTTGGAGTTGCCAGAAAACTCTAAGCATCTTTGGAAGAAGCCTTGGTTGTCGCCATACACCTTCAACTTGAAAAGTTGGTTTCGTTTTGGTACTTGGTCCTAACAGAAGCCAGCAAGCTGTAGAAAGTCCGCCTAACCCCAATGCCTAACATCACCAAATCCTAACCTGGGCTTAGAGCACATACGGTGACTCTTGAATCAGGTATCAGCCTTTGTCAAAGACACAGGGATGAGCAAACAGCACTCTTTAGAGCAAGCCAGACTCTCTACGCTTCAGTTTACTCATCTGTTAAATAAAAAAAATAAAAAAAATAAAAAAACGCCTCGGTGGGAAATGGTGAAGATCCTTCCAAAGTGTGTGTGAAGAGTCTCTCATCCGCCAGGCACTTTATAAAAAAACCAGTTCCTGCCCTTTCCTCGCCGCAGAAGGGAGTGGAGGCAGATAAGAAAGCATATGGATTCTATCCACTGATCACTGGGGGACGTTTCACATCGGAGCAGAGTGCCTGGGTTTTTCTTAGCAGCACCTCTGGTCTCGCATCCAGAGCCCTGAACGTCTTGTGCGCGGTGGAGATGTTGCCCAGGCCACTTCAGTGACCGGACTTGTGCGCAAGCTGGGTTTGCCTAAGTTCCCACCACCTCCGGGAAAACAGGGAGCTCTCTTAATTCCCACAGCCATCCTTCTCCCCTATCGCACGAGGAACTTCCTGGTGCAATAAACTGTCCGACTTCACCAGAGCTGTAATGCCTTCGCCAGAAGCGCTTAACCCCGCACCTGACCCAGACTGCGGCCTGGACTGGAGTCTCCCGGCCGCTAACTCACAGTAATGCCATTACCGCCTTCTGGAGCACCGCTCAGGGTGCCGGCGGGTGCCGGCGGTCCCCCGGGGTCTAAACCACTCCCTTCCGGGAGCCCGCACGCCACCCGAGGCTGCAGGGAGGGGCGTGGACTGGCGGGCTGGCCGGGCGCGCCGCGCGGGGACTTCAAACCCGCGCGGGCCCTACGGAGGCGCGACCCTGGCACCGGAGGAAGGGCGCGGGAGCCGCGGCAGCTCTTGCCACTCGTCCGTGCAGTCCTGAGAGGAAACAGGCAGTGTCGCAGTTCTGAACACTGGCGTGCACCTCCGCGGGTCACCCCCTTCCCCGCCCCTCCTACCAGCGTAACGGGCCGCGGAGCTAACTTCCCGAAACTCTACAGAGGGAAATCCTGACCCGGCCCGCACCTCGGGGCGGGCGCGCGCCAGGGCGCGCCGGGGACGGAAGTGGGTGGGAGCAGTGGCCGCGCCGCGCCGCGCCTTTGTTACCGCTCCGGGACCCCGCGGGCCGCCGGGAGCACCCCGTCGCAGCCGCCCGGCAATCGGCCGCCGGCTACCGGGTTCCCGTCGCCGCCCGGAGCAGGACCGCCCAGAGCTGGAGTAAAACTGGCCCCACCACCGGCCCCTGAGAAGGGCGCGCAGCTGCGTGTCCTAGTGTCTGCCGGCCTTAGTCTACGCTGCCGTTCCCTGCCCTGGGGCCACCGCGCGGAGGGACGTTCCTCACCTTCCCGAGCTTTCCCCCAGACCTCTGGGTGACAGAATCGCCGCTTCCCGACGGACAGCGGCGCGCCAGCCCCCGCTTCTCAGAAGCGCCACGGCCACTCCCTGCTTCCTTTCACAGAGCGAGGATCGGGTCCCCCCTCTCGGGATGATTCACTATGCTCCTTACCTGGAGGCTCTCGAACAAGTCCCCTCCCCTCCGCCGGCCCACGCAGCGATCGGGAGCTGGCGCCCTCTGCCGGGCCACCAGCGGGAGCACCGAGGAACCGAAGGGACCGAAGAGCAGGACAGAGGGTCGGAACCTGAAGCCCACTCGAGCGCAGGAGCCCCGCACCTACCGCCGATGGACATCGCGTCCCGAGCACTGGCCTGCGCGCCGGGGCAGTCCTGGCCGCCGTAGCAGTGCTGAGGCCAGACCCCGGGGGAAGAGGACCAGAGCTGTCCTCGAGCCCCCGGGCCACTGGGCGCGTCCAGAGTCCCCCACTTGCGGGCCAGCCGGTTCAGCCCCGCCCCCGGGGATGTCCCTAAGAAACCACTATGAATAGCGTCTGCACATTTAGTTTTAAAGCACCGGAATGGCAGCTTTACCGAGTGAAAACAAAGTTTGGGTCTTGTATCTCAGTAGCCATCTCCTGCTCAAATTAAAGAGGCGGAGGGAAGGGCGGTGGCCCGTCACACCCCCAGGGTCCTAGTTCTAGGAAGTGGTTTGGGGTGAGCTCCAGGCGTATCCGCAGCCCCGGGCCACCAGGGTTCTTGGGTGCCAGTGGAGCCCTGGGTCTGGCTTGGGGCTGGAGGCCGGCGCCGCCGTGTCATTCACCCGGCCGGGAGGAGTGGCTGTCCGAATGACTCGCGCTTTCGCCAGAGTCCACACAGGTTAGCCTCTCTCCCTCCCTTTGTTCCCCCCGGTCCTGAGTGAAACTTTGCAGGGGGACTAAGAGGAGGGGCAGAGGAAAACTACACGCGGGGCCCCGCGTCCCACCACGGGGCGCCTGCACACTCACACCCCAACTTCCCAAGCCCACTCACCGGTTCGGCTCGCCGGCCGCGGTCGCCCACCTGCCAGGCGGGCCCCCCCACCCAGCACAAAGTTCTCGGCAGCGACGAAGGTGGCGGTCGCTCCGCGGCGGCGCCGGGCGGGGAGGCGCACACCGGCGCGGGACCTCGGGGACGGCGGCACCGTCCCCACACCAGCTGGCTCTCCGCGAGGGGCCCGGCGAGTCGACTCGCCGCTGCAGCCGGAGCAGAGCAAGTTGCGAGGCAGGTCAGGGCCGACCGGGAGCCTCTGTTCCGTAGCGTGGGCGCGCAAGTCGCGGCGGGGCGAGCGGGCGCCGGGTATTACTTGTAGGGCCCCCGGGTGTCGGCCGCCGGGCGCTCTGAGTGGCTCGGACCGCGCGCCAGGCCGGCTGGGCGGCACGACCCACCCCCTCGGCGCGTACCCGCCCCGGCCCGGCCCCGGGGACGCGCCCACGCGCACGCGCCTGGCGGCTCCGGGGCTCCCGGGACTCTCGCTGGGCTCCAGCCCTGCTACCCGGAGGCCCGGAGGGGCCCCGCTTACCCTTAGAGACCCGGAGCGGTCGCTCTGAGTTTGAACCGTTCGCGGTATAAAACCCACCAACGCGTGCGAACGTTGCTGTCCCCAGAACTCTGGGCCAGTTGTCAAGGAGACCGCCCTTGGTGGCCCAGACACAACTGTACAGAAATCTTGTCACAACCCCCACCCCGCCCCCGCAAAAGGCTCCTCGAGACAGGGGACCATGCCCTATCTCAGTGGTTCTCACACTCTACACTTCAGCCAATCACAGTCCCCAGAGATTTGTTAAAACAGGGCTGGTCCTTGCCTCCCCCACCTCACTCCTCCTCCTCCTCCCTTCTCTGATTGTTTTAGCCTAACCGGCACCGGAGAATTTGCGTTTCTAACAGGTTCCCAGGTGACGCTGAGGCGGTTGTGAATATCAGTTGAAGTTTGTCAAGTACTTAGTAATCAGCAAAGCAGTAGATAGACACATTTATACTTGTTAAATCTACTTGTGCAATTTATCGGTTTCAGTAGCTAGCACTCACATTTCATTTCGTTCCAACCCTGGCTTCTTTCCCTCCAAATGCTAGATTCTTATTTTTCCTCTTGGGTATGCACTGAGCTTTTGTGTGTCCCAGCCCCCATCACAAAAGCAGAAGGCGAGTATATTACTTTGCTGGGTGGGCCATAACAACATACCAACCACAGTCTGGGTGCCCTAAACAACAGAAATTTATTTACTTACAGTTCTGGAGACCAGAAGCCCAAAATCAAGATGTCAGCATGATTATTGCTTCTGGAGCCTCTCTTCTTAGCTTGTAGATGGCCATCATCTCTTATAAAGACACCAATTGTGTTGGATTTTTGGACCCACCTAGATGACCCCATTTTACTTTCTTCTTTAAAGACCCCATCTCTAAACATAGCCACATTCTGAGGTGCTGGGAGTTAGGACTTCAACAGATGAATTTTGAGGGGATACAACTCAGCTGGTAACAGGGAGCTTCACTGACCGGAAGAGCCTAGAACAGAAACTGAGCTTCTGCCTTCTATCCCTGTGCCCTCCATGTAGGCTGGCCTGTGGATTCCTATTGCCGTAACTGAGTGCTGTGCTACACAACTGGAAGGACTTAAAACCTGGTAAAGAAACCATTCTCTCAACAGAGCATAGGGTCCTCCCGAAGATAACACCCAAAGTCCAAAATGAATATTGGGAAGCTATCAGGGATCTGGGACCCCCACCCAGCAAACATTTCAGAATTAGCCCTTTACTTTTTGCTCATGACTAGGTCCATGTCACCCTTATCTTTGTTCTGCTTTGTTGGGGCTGTGACCTCCACCTAGTACCCGTGTCATCTCCAGAAGTCTCCAGAAGGAAGGACTGTATTCAGTAAAAATATTAAAGACTCTTCATTCTTCCTGCTATCTGTGAGAGCTCTGGCAGCACTTACAGCTGGAGAAGACAGGAAGGAAGGAAGGAAGGACAAGGGCTGTCTGCACTGTTCCCACACTAACCAGAGTCATGGGAAAGACTGATTTCCAGCAAATCAGTAATTGTCCTGAATTTGGAGCCCCCCAGTCTTCTTCTGATTCTGCCCTACTTCATATCTTTGCCTTGTGGCTTTGTCTAACACCAGGCCAGACTTTCCCAAGCCCCAGAGCCAAATGGCTATTAGAACACCATATCACTCCAAACTCAGTATGTCCGTCATTGAACTCTTCCCCCAGCCATGTCCTCCTCCTGCACGGACTCGCCATCTGAGTGAATGACTCAAACACAACTCCATTCATGCCATCCAGAAACCTGGGAGCCCTCCAAGATGGGACCTGCT
This sequence comes from Mustela nivalis, assembly GCF_964662115.1. Taxonomy (NCBI): domain Eukaryota; kingdom Metazoa; phylum Chordata; class Mammalia; order Carnivora; family Mustelidae; genus Mustela; species Mustela nivalis. The sequence continues at coordinate 108,377 of NW_028135506.1, forward strand.
TGAATCCACCTGCTACTGTGTCCTTAATGTTCTTAAGAGACCAACCCTATTCGTTCCTACCGCCATTGCCTCAGCCAAGCCATTTTGAAAGATTTCTCTTCTGGTGTTTGACTCTCTTCTCCACTTGGCTTCTTAGCCAGCATCCTCTCTACTCCGTCTTCAACCATCTTTCAAAAACAGAAACCTGGTTATCCTTCTACTCCGTCTTCAACCATCTTTCAAAAACAGAAACCTGGTTATCCTCTGCCCTTCTTAAAACTTCTCAATGGATTCCCTTTATGTTTCAGGAGAAAACTCAAGCTTCTTTGCTCACCTCCCTCCAGAGGTTCATCTTCAATCATTTGCCCATGGGTGCCCTTTCCTGTAGCCAGGGACCACTCACAGGGCCCTGCAGCTTCATGAGGTCCTGTGCTTTCGGAACACAAATACTTAGGACATTCTTGGTCTAGAGAGAAGATGTCATTCAGCCCTCTCTGAATTAAGAGCCCCCTTGCTTCTCTCACAGCACCCCATGTGGGCTTCAGGCATAGCTCTTAGAACACTGGGGCAAGATTATTGGGTCACTTCTCTGTGTCCACCATTAAACTATGAGCTCCTGGAGGACAAGACCTCGTCCATTTTTTGTAGGTTTGAAGTCTAGATTGGACTTGATGCTTGGGGAAAAAAAAAAGTTTGCTCTAAGCAATGAATTAATTCTTGGGAATTCAGAGGATCTGTCAAACTTAACATTTGTTAAGTTTGTTAAGCTAGAGCAATCTTCTCTTTTCTGATAATATTTGGTGAACACCCTTAAGTCATCCCCTGTTTGAATTATTAATTTATCCTTTAGAATCTCGAATTAACTTCTATGCTTCCTTTTTTTTTTATTTAATTTTATTTTTTCAGTGTTCCAAGATTCATTGTTTATGCACCACTTCTATGCTTCCTTAATACTTAGGATTCTCTAGGGTTTTTCAAACTGCTGGTCAGGAGATCAGTTTTGTGGATAAAGATGAGTACCTTTGTTTTATGAAATCAAATTAGAATTGAAACAGTCCAGTGTATCCTATATAGTAAATATTATTTTCATGAAACTTTTATTTTGGTTAACTGTATTTGCAAGGTGTGTGCATGTGTGTGTGTGTGTGTGTGTGTACGGGGTTGTAGTATCATAATTTATTCCAAAAAAACTGGTACAACACTCCCTTAGGAAGTGTTGGATCTATGTTCATCAGAGGACACATTTATGGAGACACTAGAGAAGGTGGAGTTAAGCAGAGAACATTTTCTGGAAAGATATTCTGAGCCACTCTTTTAATCAAGGAATTGGCAGAGTGGAGAGCAAAACACTGTCCTCCCTCTGCACACAGTAGGTGCCTCTTAAATGCTTTTATTGACTGGTGCATGCGTGGAGATGGGCAAAACTGTGCAAGATGTGCGTGGGAAGTTCTTTTGGCTGGAGTCTTAGAGGGAGTAAGAAAAAATGAGATCAGTGTCACAGAGAAGAGGGGAGAGGCCTGGTTTGTTGCCAGACATTGCTGGTGTTCCCTGAGGTTTCCAAACATGAGCAAGAGGTACTATGACATGGGATTTCCTAACCTGGTTTCCATCCTGAATGTTCCCAAATCAGAAGTATGTAATTAACTGAGCCTTTGCTGAAATAAAAGTACCAATTTCTCTGTGCTCGAGTTGGAAATATAAGAAGCCTGGAGTGATTTGCAGGGGCTCAAAGCAATGTGTTCGGTTCAAGAGTCAGATTTTCTCATCTTGATAGCCCACTAGCCTAGAAAGCCTATTGAGAGAGGGCAGAAATGAGATAGGATTATGTAACAAAGGAAAATAACAAATGGCCCTTCTAAAACTATAAACTTGTGAGTTATGCCAAGTATTTCCATCCATTTTGAATGCCTTTAACCAAGGAACCGAGATCCAGCCCACAAATATTTAGAAGGCAATGTTCTCACTCCCTGGTCTAAAGTTTAGAATCTATAAAAGAAGGTTGCCATGTAAATAAAGAATACATATTCCTACTCGGTTTTTTTTTTTTTTTTTTTTCATTGCTTAAGTCATTCTAGCCCGAGTAGTATAGAAGAATAAAAATTTGGGTCAGGGGAAGATAGAAAAGATTTTTAAAAGGAGAGACAAAGAGGGTAAACCAGAGAAAGCCAAAATTATAATTAAGAAGAAATTCTAGAGGACAACTCTCTACTCTCTCGTTTCTAAGTAGAAATACACTTGGCCATGAACATTATAGAATTATATTTTGAATTCGGAAGATGGGCAAAATCTGAAAGGAATCAGACTGTGGCAAGCATGAGTTTTAACCAAACTTTAAGATGAGTTCCAAATTCTACTTCTTTGGCTTTGGGGAAAAAACAAAAACAAAAACGAAACAACAAAATAAACACAGCAGGATGGATTGGGGAAAAGAAAATGTGGCTTTGAAAAATTCCTGAAGGGGCACCTGGGTGACTCAGTGGGTTAAGCCTCTGCCTTCAGCTCAGGTCGTGATCCCAGGTCCTGGGATCGAGCCCTGCATCGGGCTCTTTGCTCTCTGCCTACCTCTCTGCCTACTTGTGATCTCTGTTTGTCAAATAAATAAATAAATAAACTCTTAAAAAAAAAAAAAAGAAAGAGAAAAGTTTCTGGAGCTGAAGTATTCTTTGATATTATTTATAACACTGGTCATTTCTCAACTGTCCAACTGGACACCAGTCGAATTTTCTCCCTGAAATACAGAGAAGATTCTTTATCTATATTGATTCTTTATCTATGTTGAATCGGCCCTTCCTTACCTTTTGTAATTTTACCATTAATAAAGCTCTATTTAAGACCTTGAAAATCAGCAGTAGTTTTGGTAGTTACTATCAGAGGAATATGTGACCTTCCTTCCAATAAAAATTGAAAATAGAGGTGGGGCAGAACTAAGCAGAAGTTGCTCACCTCCTTCAAAGTAGCTGCTCTAGGGGACCATGGGCTTAGTTCCTTTATGCTGTTGCCTCTTTGGACACTGGCAGCTCTTTTTTAAAGATTCAAATTGGTAGTGAACCTTCAACCTTTGCCTGCTTGATTTTGTCTCCTCTCTGCCTCGTGGTCACTTCCTCGTTCTAGCCTCCTGTTGGCTACAGACTGTTTCCCAGTCTAGCATTGCGGTTTCCTTGCTTCTCCAGGCTCTGAAGGTTGCAGAGCCAGCCCCATGGGACTCAAAGCTGTGTTGCTTTGAGCTAGTTATTTAACCTCTCTGTTCCTCAGCTTCCTCACCTACAAAAGGGGGATAATAAGAGAACCCCTCCCTTTGAGGCCTGTTGTAAAGAACTTTGGATGATACTTCAAACATGGTAAGTGTTAAATCAACTATTTTTAGTTTTTGGAAGTGAAAACTTCATCCATCACTGATGGATAAAGAAGATGTGAGATATATACATATATATATATGTATATACATATATATATATATATAAATATATATATGTGGAATATTACTCAACCATCAGAAAGAATGAATATTTACATTTACATCAACATGGATGGAACTGGAGGGTATTATGCTGAGTGAAATAAGTCAATCAGAGAAAGAAAATTATCATATTGTTTCACTCATATGTGGAATATAAGAAACAGCACAGGGGATCATAGGGTAGGGGAGGAAAAATTGAATGGGAAGTCATCAGAGAGAGAAAAAACCCATGAGAGTCTCTTAACTATAGGAAACAAACTGAGGGTTGCTGGGGGGGAGGGTAGAGGGATAGAGTAAATGGGTGATGGGACTAAGGAGGTCACGTGATGTGATAAGCACTGGGTGTTTTATGCAACAGATGAATTACTGAACTCTATATCTGAAACTATTGATATACTATAAGTTGGCTAATTGAATTTAAATAATAATAATAAAAAAGAAGTGAGATCATGACAGTTGCTTAGAAGTTAGCCAGTGAAAAATGACAAAAGAAAACCTTGGGAAGCTATTCTGCTAGTATTTGAACAGTCTTGTTACACGAACTGTTTGCTTCAGAGAGTCAACATTCATTTTTATGCCACCATAAAACCACCTGAGTGACCTTGGAAATATCATCTCTACCTGCTGCAGCCTTGGTCAGGGGATGGTTTCTACTTTCCCAAGACAGATGAGCGCCCTAGGATAGGCCACTCCCTGCAAGCCTCGTGGACAGACCCCAACCCAACAACACCCCGTGATGTTTCGGAAATTTTCCTGAACTTCTTTGAAACCTGATCTCACCCAAAGCCTATATGCCACACTTCAAGCCTGTTCCCCCCAGTTCTATTTCTGGATGAGGCCACGCTGTGGACAACAGTCTTTCCGGAGCTGGAGTCCTCCTGATTCTATTGTGTCTCTGAACCGCTGCAGAGAGAACGCATTTCTTATCATTCCACCTTGTTTATTAAAAACAGCCCTTTTATCTTCCTTATAAAACCTTGCCTAGCTCTAAACTAGAATTTTATTTAATATGGCAGGATAAAAAACAAGTAATTCTCCCCCTCAGGATGAACTAGAACAACACAGGAAATAAAAGACTAGGCACGCAGTCAGAGGCTCACAGAGCCTTTTCCTGCTGGGAACATTGATCTAAGACATGCCTTCTGACTCTAACCTGATATGCCTTCGAGAAGATGACCTGAGAAAAGACGTAAAGAAACCAAAGTCCAGTAAATTAAAGCCAAGAGGCTTGCGTAGCCATAAAAACACTGGACTTGGGGTGCCTGGGTGTCTCTGGGTTAAAGCCTCTGCCTTTGGCTCAGGTCATAATCCCAGAGTCCTGGGATCGAGCCCCGCATCAGGCTTTCTGCTCTGTGGGGAGCCTGCTTCCTCCTCTCTCTCTGCCTACTTGTGATCTCTGTCTGTCAAATAAATAAATAATCTTAAAAAAAAAAAACAAAAAACACCCGACTTGATCCTATGGCGATCAAAAGATCTTTTTTATGACATCTGACACCATCTGTATGTCAGGGCTCAGGGGATACAATCAGGAGGTTTTCCGGCAAGCTACAGGACGGTCTAACGACCTGGTCTTAGAAATTGTAGTTAAATCCAGAGGCACATCCTTCAAAGGGCTCAAAGAAAACTAGCAGCTCATCTGTGCTGAAAATCAAAATCTGGAGTTAACACAGGACTTAAGACTAGTGCTTTCTTCCAGACAGTGTAATAGATCTTTCCTAAGAAATGAACGCTACCATTGCAGAGCAGGACAGCAAAATGCCTATGTTGCCAGGGCTCCCAACTAGGGTTTTGGGGGGTGGCAGACGGGCTTGGTGGCAGACTTCAGACATTCTGTGTATCTTCTGATTGTTGCCACTGCTAGTTTCTTGTCACCCATGGTGCTAGCTGTCCTGACTCTGTTCCTTCCTCACTCCACACTGCCCTTCTTTCCCGAAGTTAACAGGAGGATAGCAGTACTGTTAGGTTGCTTTCAGCTAAAAGTAACAGAAAGTCCTTTCTTTCTTAGCTTCCAGAATGGGGCTTCATTATGGGAAGTCCAGAGGGCTTCAGGATTTACTCTGTCCAGTGGCTCTAGTTCTGCTGCCCTGTGGGTTCTTTTTGTGAGTTTCATCTTCAGGTTGGTGGCAAGAAGATGCTGCATCTGGTCCCAGGCCTCAGAGCTGAGCTGGACAATATCCAAAGAAGAAAGAGAAGTCTTTTCTAGAAGCTTTTTGAGAAGACTGAAAAGTAAGTTTCCCCTAAACCACCAGGAAATTTAAAACCTCTCCTTGCACACCAACGGCCTGAGTTATTTGTGCTCATTGCAAAGGCAGTCACTGGCAAGAAGGGTGACAATGCCCCTGAACCAGTTAGGCCTCACCCTCGTGTCGAGGGCTCCGTGACTCCATGACTCTGGGAGGAAGGAGAGAGGCCTAAACAAAATTGGAGATCTATTACCCAAAAAAATAAAAAATAAAAAATAAAATAAAGAATGCTGAATAGGCAGTTACGCTGTCCTCTGCCATAGGATATATTGTTATTATAATTTTGAATGACAGTAATAAAAGCTGTGGTAATTGTTATGCTGCCCCCAAATTTTCTGCCTCTTTGCCTTCTGAGCACATGGTAGTATTGGAAAACCCGACCCTCTTGTGGGGTCCTGTCACTGGATCTGGCCAGTGACCTGAGGACAGAAGTGGTATGTTTGGCTTTTGAACTAGTTTCTACCCCAGGGACCAGCAACACTTCAGATGATGGCTGCCCTACTAGCCTGTGCTCTGGAGTCATGACAGGGGAGAGAAGAGCCTCCAGGCCACTTGCAATGGACAAGGGGCATGATAAAGAAAAAAAACACGCTTGGATATTTGAGCTAGTTTGTTCCTACTGCAAAAGTCTTGCGTACTTTGACCAATATAATAGCTAATATCTATGCACTGTTTATAATGTTCTAGGCATGTGATTAAGGCATTATCATTAGTTCCTATGGGACATCAGGAGGGGTAGAGCGATGGGACATCAGGAGGGGTAGAGCACCAACCATTTACCCACAACCCCAAAATAACTATTCCTAAGCATTTATATCAACTGGCCCTTACTTAGGTTGTATCTAAGTATGGATTGCTCCCTACCCCCCCATACAATGGGTGATTGTTCTAGGGATTTGGGGGAAGAAAAAAAATAAGTTTGTGTGTGTGTGTGTGTGTGGGTGGGTGTGTCTAGGGGTCTTCAGAAAGAGATCAGGAACCTTCGGGTGTACATACAAGATGGGACTTCAAAAAAAAAAAAAAAAAAAAGATGGGACTTCAATAAGAGGCCAGAGGGAAAAATATGCTATTGGAATAAAATTACCTTTTGTTTCTGCACATCTTACAATCAATGCACTGACTACATTTTATTCCACTATCTTTGAGGATGTTTTTATACCAAACAGCTTGGAAGATAGAGATAATGTCTTCCCTAGAGCAAAGAGCACCACCCTGAAAAGTAGAGATAGTATCTTTTCCCGAAGCAAAGGCAGGTATATTTATAATCCAATTTAATAAAGATAACATCTCCCTCCACAGCAAAGTGAGTGTGCTTAAGTGCCCAGTATAAAAGAGTTAGTTTCCTTAAGCACAGGGTTCCTCTCCTGGAATGCAACCCTCTTTGTATGTAGCTGTCATCACTTTGTGGGAACTAATGCTTGTGATGCAAAAATTCTGATACGCAGGGCACCTGGGTGGCTCAGTGGGTTAAGTCTCTGCCTTCGGCTTGGGTCATGATCTCAGGGTCCCAGGATTGAGCCCCACATTGGGCTCTCTGCTTGGCAGGGAGTCCACTTCCCCTACTCTGTGCCTTCCTCTTTGCCTTCTTGTGATCTCTCTCTCTCTGTCAGATAAAATCTTAAAAAAAAAAAATTCTGATATGCTAGTTACTGCTATAGCTATGGGTAACAGAGTGCCCTCTGTCTCTGACCCAGGAGTGTTGTGTCCCCTGGAAGCACTCACAAAACTGTGGTAGGCTAACTTGCTAGTTTGCAAATGGGGGTAAATCACATATGTGGTTGTTTATGGACAGGTAACATTCCAAATTAAGTATATAGATAGACATTAGAGAGAAACCTTGTTTACAAAGACTTTGCCCAGAGAAATTCATTTTCCAAGTAATTTCTTTATATTCCTTTCTTAAACCTGGCAGACTCAGATGATTTAAACTCCCAAGGTCAGGTACAGCCTTTGAGCTGGGTTGCAGATGTGCTCCATTACTCTCACCTGCTGTCACCTGTTGGAAGAATTTTCTCTGGAATCTTCACATCTACCTGAGAACCTAAGTAACCAGCTTGTAAAAATAAACCAGAATGCTTTCCCAGAGCGTCACTCTCAGATTGCCCAAATGAAGGTCCACTCTGGTAGTCCCTGCTTTTTGTTTTCAAATATCAAGAGACTGATACTGCCCAGGTTTCCAAATTAGAAATGAAATCCACTCAGTGAGAATCCTATTTGAACAGAGAGTGGAACTGATTCTAAGTGTTTGGTCTAAGCTTCAACGTCTAACTTAAAATGTGTCAACTACCATGTCATGAATGAAACAAACTTATGACAGACAATCACGAGTCAGACAGCAATGGGGTGTACAGAGCTCTTTTCACCCAGTCATGCATTTTCCTCTACAGTTCACATCACAAGTCATACATGGAGTATGGTGCAAGTGTGTTTTTACCATTGCAAGAAACAAAGACAAATGAAACAATGTGCATGGAATTGAGACCATACAGGCAATAATCTTTAAACTCAAGATCCAAGTCATTGAGTCAGACTTCGATGATTTTTTTTTTAAATGAATCTTCATTGTGTCAAACTGTCAGCCATATCTTATCCAGATCTATGAGATTCGGGAGAAAAACTTCTCTTGGAGTAAAAATGAATCATCAGTATGGCATTTCTGCAAAGATCTCAACCCACTGACTTTTAGTATTAGTTCATTTATTTATTAATTCAATCTTAATAATTTACTGAAGACTTATTAATATCCTAGGTTAAAACAGATACAATCCCTGCTCTTAGAAATATTCACACAAGAAGGGTTTAATTTTGAAATATGTTAGGCGTTATGAAGAAAAAGTAAATGGTGCTTTGAAAACTTATAACGGCAACCCTAACCACTTCTGGCAGGCTCGAGGAAGGCTTTCCTGAAGATGGGCATTGGAGCTGAACTCTCAAGGCTTTAAAGGGATTTAGTGCACAAAGAAATTGGAAATGGAACAGCGATGACGGGAAGGCTAGAAGGTTATTTCAGGCTAATAGAACAGCACAATCAAAGCCCCTATAGCACATGCATACTTGCTACTTTGAGGACAATGAAAAGGGTCAAGTCTAAAATTGGGGACAATTTGAGGTACAAAATACATAATGATGGCAATAGATTGTAACTTACAGAAAAAATAAATATCCGTCAGTCCACAATGATAATCAGCAATTGAATAAATAAACAGGGGACAAAAGCTCTTCCTTACAGTAGACTCCCAACTTATAAATGTTAAAGGGAGGATGAAAATAGAACATCACCATTTGAAAAACATCACGGTAATAATGATTGCATGCAAGAATCATCAACTGATGAAAAAATTGGTGAGTAAAATTATAATGAGAAACAGAATATTTACATAGATTCAAAATTTCTCTTCTCCCCACTCTTCTTCCCCTTAATGAAGAGTAACTTTACAATGGAGAAACTTGGCTGATACTATCTTAACAAGGGCTCGAAATTAACATCACCAATAATGAGACATTAACATCACACGCCCCCTGATAAAATAGACTGAGACATTCTTGCCAAATTACGTATCACCTGATCCTAACATGAGAAAACATCAGACAAACCGAAACTGAGAATTATGCTACTAGATAACTGTCCTATGTTCTTCAAGACTTGTCAAGGTCATAAACAACAAGAAAGAATAGGGATCCTCTCCAGATCAGACACAAAGGAGACAGGACACTCCCATGCAGTGAGGAGTCATTGACTAGATCCTGAACCAACCATGGAAATCCAAGTAAAATCTATAGATTAGTTCCTAGTATTGCATATGAATGTTAATTTCCTGTTTTTGATAATTATACTCTGGTTACGTAAGATGTTCACATTTAGGGAAGCTGGGTAAAAGGTACATGGAAAATCTTTGTGTTTTTGAACCTTTTTTTTTTTTTGGTATGTCTGAAATTATTTTAAAAAAAAAGAAGAAGAAGGAGCTAAAGGAAAAAGGTTGGGGCCACCAGAGCATAGAAAGTGAAAAGTGGATGGTGAGGTGGGCAGCTTGAGACTACACAGGAATTTATGTTCTAGGTGACGTTAGAATTGAGTCTTTGCCCCAAGAGCAAAGGAACACACTGAAGGGTTATAGGCAGGGCAGAGACCATATCGGCTACAGTGGGATAAATGGGTGAGCAGCAGCCTAGAATATATGCTGAGATCAGTTTAAGAAAGATATTGCAAGCGTACAAGAGAGAGGCTGCTGCCAGCTTGTTCTACGGTGGTGACAGCAAGAATGGATGACTATGTCTAGAGGTATTTAGGAAGTAGTCATGAAGAGATGTGGGTATGGAGATCGACCAGAACGTGGGTGTTAAGAATGACTGTACATTTCTGGCTTGCCCAAGCAGAGAAATAGAGAAGTTATTCACCAAGAGAGAGCAAACACTGAAAAGGGTAGAGATGTTGTGAGCTCAGCCTTGGGTACTTTGAGTCTGAGCTTCCTTTGATGGACCCAAATGTTGATGTCAGAAAAGGCATTTGGATTTTAGGGGAAAGAAGCTCGGAGGCAAAGTCTGAGGTGGAAAGAAATGATGATCATTGAAGCAGCTTTTCTCCAGAATAGTGGGGGAGAGACGGGCAAACAAAAGAGTTGTGATTTAGCCTAGAAAGTACAAAACTTGAGTTATGAATAAAGTCCTATATGAGCAGAAAGGAGGGGCAGCTACTAATGTGGGGAACCAAGAATGGGTTTCATAGAGCAAGTGCTGTCAAGATGAGCTTAGAAGGATGGGCAGGAGTTTGTTAGGTTAGGGCAGAGGAATTTTTGGACAATCTGCATGAATATTCTTTTTTTTAAAGATTTTATTTATTTATTTGACATACAGAGATCACAAGTTGGCAGAGAGACAGGCAGGGAAAGAGAGAGGAGGAAGCAGGCTCCCTGCTGAGCAGAGAGCCCGACGTGGGGCTTGATCCCAGGACCCTGGGATCATGACCCAAGCCAAAGGCAGAGGCTTTAACCCACTGAGCCACCCAGGTGCCCCAGGACAATCTACATGAATATTCTTATATCTCTCTAACTGATAACCAGGTCAGTCCTACAAGTCCTGCTAACAGGCAGTGGTTGTTGGTCAACTATGTGGGCTCTACAAGCAGAAAGAAGGCAGTGCATTTTCAGTTCTCCAAATGGTCTTTCTTTGCCCTTTTCCCTTATTGGGTGTATTTTGAACTTTATCTGCAATGCATGAACATTCAAGAGTTGTTCTTCTTTCTCTCCTGCAATGCTCCTCCCATCAAAAGTACTCCAAAACGATAGGGCACTATAGACTGTTTCCAAGGTGATTACTTGTTGGTTCAGATGTTGACAGATTGATAATGACTTACTTGGATTATGACCTCTGGGTCATTTCCATTGTAATGAGGGATTGAAACAGTCCCACCAGAACCAGTTGCAAACTGTGGGACTTGTGCTTTGTAGCAGGAATTACAGGTTCAGAAGGACTTTTCTTCAGGGCCCCTCACTAAGTACCCATATTGCAAATGACCCCATGTCATTTAGAGCTCTTTTCCACCCCCACACACTGAGGGATACACTGTCTTCCCATCAATAACTTGGCTCGAGATCACAGTGGTTATCAAAATGGGAATAGAAGGGAGGATACATGCCTGAGGCTTAAGTATCCAAAGCTTCCAGTGATTCTGAAAAATTGCCAAAAGGATTGAGAAGCTTAGAGAAAGAACTTTTTTCTTCCTTCTTCCCCCAGGTTTGTAAGCCACTGCTCAAGAACCCTTAAGTCTTCTTTCTACAGAGTCAGAGTAACTGAATTTGGCTCTCCGGGATGACTGAATTACTATGCTGGATCCCCTTGTGATCTTGGCTACCGTCCGTTTGAGGACCACCTCTTAGGGGAAACCATGGCTTAGACCGCATTTTCATCTATACACATTCTTCATGAATTTCTTGAGATAGTTTCAAGATAGCATGTACCCTTTGCCCCACACTTTTGTCCATAACTACAAAATGGGACAATTTGAGCAGAAAGTCATATTAGAACATTTATTAAACTAGCCATGAGCCACTGGTATTTGAAACTGTCCTCAACAGTACCATTTACAGCGGCATCAAAAACCATAAGTTTAGGGACAAATTTAGTGGAATATATGTAACATCACAAATTTAGTGGAATATATGTAACATCAGTGAAAACTACATGCTGTGGCTAAATAAAGGAGACCTAAATAAATGGAGAGAAATATTGTGTCCCCAAATTGGAAGATATTGTTTTCATATTAGTTCTTCCCAAATTGACCTATGGATATACTCTGGTTTCTCTTCAGATCGCATAAATCTTTCGCCTTTTACCAAATTGACCTATGGAATTAATGCAATCTCAATAAAAATGCAATTCCAACAAATAAAAATAAAAATCCCCCCAAATATATATTTTAAATATATATATATTGACTAGCTGATTTTAACCATTAGATAGAAATGTAAGAGATCTGTAATACCTCAACCAATTTTGAAACAGAAGAGTAAAGTTGGAGGACTTACACTACCTAATCTCAAGACTTATCTTAAATATTGGAATCAGGACAAGTTGGTATTGGTATATGAATAGAGATCGAGATTGAAAAACCAGACGAGAATCCAAAAATAGGTTCACACATACACAATTGATTTTTAACAAAAATGTCAATGTAATTTCGTATGGGTTCCAGTCATACATATGTATTTGCAGTACATCCAACAATGTACTTATGCCAGAACACTTAAGAACTCTTCAAACATATTAATGGAAAACAATCCAATAAAGAAATGATTAAAAATGATAAAGAAATTTAAAGAGACATTTCGTATAAGAATGGCCAATTAGCACATGAAAAGATGCTCGTTGTCATTAATTAGTAGGGAAATGCAAATTAAAAGCACAAGAGAAAACTGCTACACACCCATTAGAATCTCTAAAATTAAAGACATACCAATTTGGAAGCCAGTGTTGGCAAGGATATGGAGCAGTGGAACTCATACATTGCCGGTGGGAAAGCAGAATTGTGCAACCACTATGGAAAAGGGTTTGGCAGTTTCTTATAAAAACACACTTTAAAGGATAACACCCAGAAATCCTATTCCTAATATTTACCCAAGAGAAATGAAAACATATGTCCATGGAAAGACGTGTAGACAAATGCTCATAGGAGCTTAATTCATAACAGTTAAAAAGTGGAAACGACCCTAATTTCATCCATAGGTGAGTAGATAAACACATGAGGGATAGTCACACGCTGGAATGCTGGTCAGCCATAAACCAGGATGAACTTTTCCTGTATGCAGTGACGTGGTTGGATCTCAAAAACATTACTCTGACACACCAAGTCAAGGAGTACATACTGGATGGTTCCATTTATAAGAAATTCCAGAAAAGACAAATCTACTCTACAGTAACAGAAAGCAGATCAGTGGTTGCTTAGAGCTGGGGATTGAAGAGCTGACTGGGAAGTTTCCCCAGGGCATTTTCTGAGATGAGGCAAATGTTCTGCATCTTGATGGTAGCACTGGTTACTTAGGTGTATAAACATGTCAGAACTCATCAAAATTTACATTTTAAGTAGGTACATTGATGGAATTAAAATTATGCCTCAGTGAAGTTGCCGTAACAGAAAAAAAAAAAAATTAGTGAGTAGAAGATACTATGCTACACCAATATTGAGCCATGAGAAGCCTGCATAGAGACAGAGAGAATTCCTGGGAAACCCCAGCCTGTAAAAGGTCCTCATCTTGATGATGACCCCAGGGGCTTGTGGGAGCTGCCTCCCGGCTTGCTATAGGCAAACACCTGGCCTGGTGTTCAGCATCTTGGCCACCATGAGACACCATTGTTTGCACTGAGTCATGGGACTGAACTCGGTTGAAGGATCTTACCTCTTCTTCCTAGCTCTGGTCTGCTGCCTGATTTTGTAGGATGCTGTCTCTTGTTTCCTATCTTCCCAGAGCTCCCAGCGAGTGGAGAAACTCATGCTTGCCCCACCAACTCTCACCTGAAGCTAAGGTTTTTTCGAATTTCACGGAGAGGGGCAATATAACTACCTTTGCCTTCACGGGCCCTTTTTTCTCTTCCCCTCACCACTTCTTCCCCAAATTGCATCCTACTTCTATTGGATTCTGCTGAAACCTCTCTGTCTTTGCAGGTCTTAGCTCCTATCCCTTGGTTCCACGTCTCCATGTCACTGGGATGTAGCACAGAAGAATCAGGACTTTCCCTTTGATTTCAGAGTGACCCAGGGACTCAGAAAAGGATGGGATAGCCCCACATGAGACAGCAGCCACCAGGGCAATGCCTGTCATGTTGAGACTTCACCGTAAAACCTTCCTTTGAGGCACAACAGTCAGCCATTTGCCCCCAAATAATCTATTTAAATGTGATTGCACTTTTGGTTAGTTCTTACTTTTACAAGGTAGAGTGCAAACTCCTTAGCATTGTCGACCAGGCCATCACAGCCTGGTCTTTGTATCTGAGGTCCCCGCCCTCACTTGTCCTCATCTGCCTGGTAACACTTCAAGCCTCAGCTGAAGCGTTCCCTCGTGCATGAAGTCTGACCTGCACTCAGGTGAGCCTGAGTCAGCTGGCCTCCTTGCTCAGTTCTTTCCCTGTCTCTGTTACAGGACCTACCACAATCCCGCAGTGACTCAACTGTCTGACCCTCTCTCCACAGAAATGTCCAGCTTATCGAGGGCAGAGATAACAGCATGTCTATTTTTCATGCCTTCTGTGCCAAGCACTGCTCCTAACCCACAGTAAGCACTCAAGTCATGAGTACCTCAGTGCTTGGTGCTGTAAGGGACACAGATACTGCGGAAGCTCGGCTTCTATCTCATGGAGCTTTGCCGGCCAGCAGGCCAGCTGAACACTCCCATAACTGTAATGCAAGGGAAAGTGTGAGATATTAGCTTAAATGTTGAACAGGATTGAGTGGCAAGGGAGAAGGTCCAACAATTGGTACAGATGTTTGAATTTATCTACTACTTGCTAATTTTTAGTGAGTACTTTCCCCGGGCTGAAGACCAGTTTGGTCCATGTTGCATTAGTTTCCTGGGGCTACTGTGACATAGAGACAAACCGGGTGGCTGGAAACAAGAGAAATGTATTCTCTCACCGTTCTGGAGGCTAGAAGTCCCAATCAAGGTTTCAGCAGGGCTTTCTGTGTTCCTTCTGAAGGCTATGGGGAAGACTCCTCTCTTCTCGCTTCCAGCTTCCAGTGGTTTCTGGCAGTTACTCATGTTCCTTGGCTTGTAGCTGCTTTACTCCCATCTCTGACCCTATCACACGACCCTCTTCCCTATGCGTATGTACAGGTCTCTGTGTCCCCTCCTTTTCTTGTGGCAGCAGTTGTTGGCTTGAGGGTCTGCCTTAATCTAGTAGGACCTCATCTTAATTGATTACAACGGCTAAAGCTCTATTTCCAAATAAGGTAACATTCTTTTCTTTTTTTAATTAAAAAGATTTATTTATTTGTTTGTTTATTTATTTATATGAGAGAGAACACAAACACATGCAGGGGGAGAAGTAAGGGGAGAGACAGAGGGAGATGGAGAAGCAGGCTCCCCACTAGCAGGGAGCCCTGGGTAGGGCTTGATCCCAGGACCCTGGGATCATGACCTGAGCTGAAGGCAGATGTTTAACCTACTGAGCCACCCAGGTGCCCCCAAATAAGGTAACATTCTGAGGTTCCAGGTGGAGGTGAATTTTAGAGGGATGCTATTTAACCCACTATACATGAATGATCTCATTTACTTTTCACCACAATTATATGAAGTAAGTGTTGTTGCAATATCCATTTTATACATGAAGAAATTATAGAGGACTAAAATGGTTGCCCAAAGAAACATACCAGAAATGCCAGGAATTCTGATGTTAAAGCATTTTGTCAGAGTACCCACTGTGATCCACCTCTCTTAAAACTTAAAAACAAAACACAACTTTTAAAATTGTGAAATATATCATTTATTTACCATAGTGTATGGAAAATAAATGTACAGATTAAGGAATATCAACAAAATGAATACCTATCTATCACTCAGGTTTTTTTTTTAAAAGATTTTATTTATTTATTTGACAGAGATCACAATTAGGCAGAGAGGCAGGCAGAGAAAGGGGGTGGGGAGTAGGCTCCCTGCTGAGCAGAGAGCCTGATGTGGGGCTTCATTCCAGGACCCTGAGATCACGACCTGAGCTGAAGGCAGAGACTTAACCCACTGAGCCACCCAGGCACCCTCTATCACTCAGTTTAAGAAGCAGAACACTACTGGTCCCTTAGACAACAATCCCATTCTAATCCCTTCACCCACAGATACGAGTCTTTGATCACTCTCTAATATACTTTCTGTATAGCAACTTCTGTCTGTGAATCAGTTTCCCAGGTAATCCAGCCTCTGAGGATTGGCAGCAAAATTGATCCAAGAAAGCACACCTTAAAGTAAGATTTTTAGACATTGATATCCCACATGTGGGACTATATGACAAGGAAGACACCAGTGCTGTTGGTAAGTGGGTCACCTAGCACGCTGTGGTGGTGGTACTGGGCCTGCTGGGGGCAGGGAACATTCAGGGTATGTGTTAGAGTCTTAGGATTGTGAATTAGTTAAATGGCTGGGGTGAAGAAAAGATAATATATTAAATACTTAATGCTGGGCTGGCGTGTAGCATCCACACCCCAAATCTCAGTGACTTAATACAGCAAGAGTTCATTTCTAGCTCACATTATGTCTCAACTTTGGTTGGTAAGTCGAAGGGGGAGGATCACCCAGTTGCATACACTCAAGCAGGGACAAAAGTAGACAGAGCCTCCTTCATCTTGTGGCTTTCACATTCACAACACAATGTCGGCGGGATCTCTGCAAAAGCACAGGAGAAGCAGAAATATGAAGTATAGTTCCCCCCCACCATAACTCCATGGCCCACACTTGACTGCAAGAGATGCTAGAAAAAGTAATCTTTCTGTGTGCCCAGGAATTGAAAAATGGATGGGAGGGACGCCTGGGTGGCTCAGTCGGTTGAGTGTCCCAACTCTTGGTTTCGGCTCAGTTCATAGTCTCAGGGTCGTAGGGTCAAGCCCCGTGGTAAGCCCTATGATGGGCTCCATGCATAGAGGCGAGCCTGCTTGAGATTTCCTTCCTCTCCCTCTGCCCCTCTCCCGTTCTCACACATGTGTATGTGCGTATTCTTTCTCTCTTTCAAATAACTAATCTTTTTTGTTTGTTTGTTTTAAGTTTAAAAAACTGCAGTAGGATACACTGAAACAATGTTTTCTCTGCTACATAAAGGAATCTGGATTTTTGGCTTGAGCAGTTAAGTGGATGGTGGTGCTGTTTACTAAGGTAAGGAAGACGGGTCTTGGGGATGGTAGTGGTAGGGTGTTAGTGGGTGGTTGGGTGGTGAATTGGTGGGGTGATGGCGTGGGGCGGTGATCATAATGGATGGCAGAACTTTCTGCAATAAATCGAAAAACCAGAAGGACAGAAAGATGTTTGAGAATGGTAGGAAAACAGGTGCTCTTGGATAACACAGCTTATGCTCCTTTTTCTTTCTTGCAACTGTGTTCCTTCAGCCTTGAGTGGTGTATGTGGTCTGTATGATCTACAGAAAAGAGGAATGTGGAAATTTTGAGCATGACCCAGGAATTTACAGTGTCCCTATGTCTAAAAAAATGGAAGCCAATTTAATAAATTATAAATGTAGTACATGCCCATTTAAAAACTTCAACAATAGGGAAGGATATGAAAGATGGAATAAAAAAGAAATTTCCTTCACACACCCCCTCTACCATGCTAATAATTTCCTGTATGTCTCCTGTTGGAAGATTTTGTAACTGAATAGCAGTGAATGCACAATGTTTTAACTGCAGATTGTGAACAGCTGGCTGTGTAAAACTGCTTAATAAAAAAAACTAGACTTGTTTTCCAAAAGGGGGGAAAAAAACCAATTTCCTATATGTCCTTCCAGAATTTTCCATGCATGCACAAACACTGAAAATACATATTTTAACATTTGCATGCACTATTATGAGACATGTTTTTTAAGTGATTTTTTTTACATATTTAGTAATAAATCTCAGCAATTTTATTTCGATACATACAGGCTTGCTTTATTCTTTTTAATAGTTATATATTATTATTCTTAAAGATATACTTTCTATGTCAGTCATCTATTGATGGACATTTAAGTTATATCCAGATATTTTTAATTATAATGTTGCAGTGAACATTTTTTATTTGTTTGCTTTTTATATACTTGTGCAACTGTAGCTATAGGATAAATTCCTAGAAGTGAGGTTGCCAAGTCAAGGGCCATGTACATAATAGTTTTGCAGATATTACCATGCCCTCCATAGAGGTCCTTATATTTGGCTAACAATGTGTGAAAGGGATTCTTTCCCTACATCCTCACCTTTCCCTGGTTTTATTAAACTTTTTTTTTAAGATTTTATTTATTTATTTGTCAGAGACAGAGGGAGAGAGAGCGAGTGAGCACAGGCAGACAGAGAGGCAGGCAGAGGCAGAGGGAGAAGCAGGCTCCCTGCCGAGCAAGGAGCCCGACGAGGGACTCTATCGCAGGACCCTGGGATCATGACCTGAGCCGAAGGCAGCTGCTTAACCAACTGAGCCACCCAGCCATCCCTGGTTTTATTAAACTTTTAAGTATTTGCCAATCTGATATGTTAAAAGAAAAAAACAAAAAAAAACACCAATATATCTTTTTTGTTTCAACTAGCATTTATTCCATAAGTATATCCATTTCAGTCTTTTAGCAAAAAGAATGCAAAGGATGTCACGCAGAGATCATGGCAACTGCAAAAGGAGTGATTTGTTTATTTTCAGCAGAGTTTTGTGTCCTTTGGCCTAATTATTTCCAGCGTCCAGAGACTTTCACTCAATAGGTCACTTTTGAAAAGATCCACAAAGGCAGGGTAAGAGATGGGTTGTTTATAAACGAATGTGTTGGCAAAGAAATGCTGATGCCAGTGTCCAGACACACTTCCGACAATGCCGCCCTCTCACCCGGTCTGCGGGGTGCTGACTGCACGGATGTCGTGGACGGCTGGAATACTCTGCCTCCAGTACTGTCCTGACCTTGGCACCTGAGCAAAGCCAGTTTCATCAGATGCATGCACTCTTAAAGTAGCCCTTTGTTTTCACTTTCTGGGGGCCTGGAAGGGGTACCAGCTTGTTTGGAGCTTCATAAATAAGGCATGGACTCACATTGAGCTCATTTTTTTGCATTTCACTGCACCTGCCCCCAGAGTGAGCCTAGCGGGTGCCATCGCAGGTATAGAAGGAGCAGATCTAGGGGAAGGGATGAGTGGGGAGGAACATGAATCTGTCAGTCTGTGCACAGATTTCCAACTGCTTGACCCATCTCTTGGTCATCTTCAAAAAGTCATTTACTTCCAAAGGGCTTGCTCCCCCATGTGCCTCCAGCTATATTGGGACAGTTTAGAAGTCCATCAGGTCAGTGCCCCAAACAACAGATGTGTTTGAGGTGGTTTGTAGGTCCTGGATACACAGTGGCTCAGCAATAGTCTTTTCTTTCCCAGATGCTTTTCTTGGGCCACACTGAAAAATCATAGCATAAGTAGTTAATGGTCAGGTTCATGAATCTCATATGCTGGGGTCTGAATCTCAGCTCATTTGATTAATTGCTGTGTGGCTTAGAGAAACTTCTTAACCTCTCTGTGCCTCAAATTTACAGATGATTATCACACATAGCTCAGAGGCTACATGGCTTCAAATGAGATAATCACATACAAGATGATTATTTCTCCCCACCCCTTTGTCTTTCTTGACCTACTTTATCTGGTTTATTGTGTCATCACTTTTCATGTAGAATATTCCATCTTTTAGCAGCAGGACCAAGGAGGAAAGGTGCTGAGTCTCAGTTGAGTAGTATCATGGAGTTCTAATACTGACTGCACACGGCGGCAGTTTCTCCCATACTGCCCACCAAATGTAGTTCTGGACTTGGGACAGTGACACTCATGAAGCAGCTCAGAGGAAATGCTGACCCGATGTGAGAACTGAGGCAGGGGGAATGCCCTGCTCCCTGGGTA
Organism: Mustela nivalis; assembly: GCF_964662115.1. Classification (NCBI taxonomy): domain Eukaryota; kingdom Metazoa; phylum Chordata; class Mammalia; order Carnivora; family Mustelidae; genus Mustela; species Mustela nivalis. The sequence goes on from NW_028135506.1 coordinate 128,127, forward strand.
GGATCAGGTTGAGTTTAAGAATTAGATTTTCCCCTGGGATCCAATATTCCCCTTGGCTTCCAAGCTCGTTATTAATTGTGTTCATGTAATAAGGGAGAGGAAGCAGAAATCAACAATGCTTTTCAGTGATTTGTGCCATGTTCCCCAGTCCCAAGATCATTTCTTTCTAATGGGGTGCCTTCCATCGGGGGCAGAGTTAATCTGCTCCCAGAGGCAGTGAAGAACAGAGATAACTACCCTGTGTGGGTAGTTGTTATCTAGTTATCTCATTAAATAACAAATCGTAAATTCAAAGGAATTATGTAATCTGGGAATGTGACTGAAGGAAACTTCCCAGAAGCACAGGTTCAATAGCACTGAAGCTTACCTTATGCCTCAGACCCAACTTACAGTCTATAGAAAATATAGAGGACAAAGAAGGTGAGGTACACCAAGATGCTCACAGTGGAGTATTTCCTAATGATGAAACATTCTGCAGGAAAACTGGCCTGGATTCTTCAAAAAGTCAACATTCTAGGAAGAGAGGGGAGACTGTCCTAGATGGAAAGGGGTTAAAGAGATATAAACCCAAAAGCAAGGTGATGACCTCAGTTAGATCCTTGTTCAAAAAAGTAAAGGAGACCAGCCATAAAAGACATTTGGGGACAATGGGAGACATTGAGGGAGGGGCTGATTGTTAAGTGATACTATGTAATTCCTGTTGATTTTTCTGGGCACAATAAAGCCATTGCAGTTACCAGGAGCATGTTCTTATTTCCAGGGAATATCTGCTGCCAAAGTAATTAGGAGTAAAGCATTATGATATATAGAGGCAATTTTCCAACGATGAGAGAGAATATGAGTGAGAGAGAGAGTACTGTAACAAATGTGTTAACTGTTGAATCTAGGTGGAAAGTTGTTGTAGGTTGAGTCTATGAAGAGGCTACCTGGATGTTAATGGTACTACTTTTTCTACAACCTTTCTGTATGTTTGAAAAATTATAAAATAAAAAGTTGGGGAGGGGATCGCCTGGGTGGCTCAGTGGGTTAAAGCCTCTGCCTTCGGCTCAGGTCATGATCCCAGGATTCTGGGATCGAGCCCTGCATCGGGCTCTCTGCTCAGCAGGGAGCCTGCTTCCTCCTCTCTCTCTGCCTGCCTCTCTGCCTACTTGTGATCTCTATCTGTCAGGTAAAAAAATAAAATCTTTTAAAAAATAAGTAAATACATAAAAAAATAAAAAGTTGGGGAGGGAAGGAGAGCTTATGGACGCAGACACTTATACACAGCTTTGGTGGCTTTCATGAGATAGCATACCATAAGCTTGGGCAAGCTTCTATCCTCATGAAGGGAGGAGGCCTCTCACACCCATTCTTGAATTGAGAATGGTCTTGTTGTGTGCAGCCCACCCCTGAGGCTGGACCAAGAGGACTGAAACTCTGAAGGTTCCCATCTGGGCCTTTCTCTTTCTTCTGTCCTCATCTGGCATAGAATATAAGACTCAATTCTCTCCTCTTTTCTATATCACCCTGTAGAAAATAGGATCATGTGAGAATTAACTGTCAAATTTTATTTGTTTTCAGTATGGAACCTCTTCTCTTTGCTCAGCTATCCTAAATTCTAAACTTTATGCTCATTTTCAGAATTCAAGCTCATCTCAAAGATTTAAGAAGTAGATCGAATGTTGTATTGTTCCTGTATCTTCTACTTAGACTTCATGAGCCAGAATAATTCAATCTAAGGAAAGAACTCCAATAGCAGGTCTTTAAGGCACAGATACAGACTCTAGAGAGAGCCTTGGGGTAAGAAGGTCTTACGGCAGAACAGTTCAAATCATTGGACCTTGAAGGCAAACAGAGTCCTTGATGAGAGACAACAAGCCATTCTGAGTGGCAGAAATTCACACGGCGCCTCTCACCCAAAGATGAATCTTTAACCAGCTGTGGGAAGCTTGCTTATCACAAAGCTAACAAACCTTAACAGGGATGGGCAAACAGGTTGACAGCAGTGGAAACCAGTACCCAAGGCACCGTTCGAAGAAGAAAGCCTGAACTGTGATGCTTGGACATTAACACCTAATAGAATATTCATTAAAAAAAAAAGGAAAGACAGCAGAGGTTTGGCAATGTTGAATTTTTTATTAAAGAAATTAATAAAACCTATCATCTGCTCTTTGCCATTGTTTCAAGAAATGAGGTATGCTTTCATTCTAAACAAGTAATAAGGGCACAATTGGAGAATGGAGGTAAAGAGCAAGAGGACAGAGGACTTAGATCAGCAGGATGACCAGATGGGTGAGGGCATCAAGGGGTTAACAGCCTCATGATGTTGTTAACAGCCTCTAATGATGGCATTAGAATGCCATCAAAAAAGCAGAGTAAAAACTCATCTATAGGGGCGCCTGGGTAGCTCAGTGGATTAAGCCTCTGCCTTCGGCTCAGGTCATGATCTCAGGGTCCTGGGATTGAGCCCACATCGGGCTCTCTGCTCAGCAAGAAGCCTGCTTCCCCCTGCCTCTCTGCCTACCTGTGATCTCTCTCTCTCTCTGTCAAATAAATAAAATCTTTAAAAAAAAAATAAAAATAAAAAACTCATCTATAGGCTTAAAGCAGGAGATGATTATTTTCAAATATGCTTCTGACATCTTGTGTTGCTGAGACGTAGTAATGAAACATTAAAGATTTTCTCTGCATTTGCAAAAAGATATGCCACATATATTGCATGATGCCAGTAACAATCCCATGGGTGTATAAGAGTCAGTTTATATATTTTTAAGTGCCATTTAATTCTTTTAAGTCTCACAGAAAGAATAGGGGTCCTGACAATAAATTTGATCATCCCATTTCTCACCTTACATGAGAATCAGAAGCTCCCGTGAGGATTCCTATTGAATCCGCAAACATCCAAACATTTGTCAATAGTCAACTGGTCAATGGGTCTGAATCTGAACTTTCTAGACAATACTTGGCCAAATGAATCCAGACTTCTAAAAATCAGCATCACTGTAAATCTTCTAGACGTGTTTAAAGCACCTTCCAACCATGCTTCAACCCCAATAAACATAGACTCAAAAAAAAAAAAAATATATATATATATATAGTGCAAAAACAGGTAGTAGGCAAGATATAAATTTATCTGGACACAAAACATACTGAAAACAGACATGAAAAAAATCCATGCAAAGGGGATGGATCATGACCACAGCCTTTGGATCTTCTAGAAAGCAGAGCCTGAGGTAGGATTACTAAGGTGTTGACACGCATGTGAGAAGTGCAAACCCAAAGCTTTGGGAGGTGAGATAGAAGGGAAGCAACACAGCTAAGAATTCAGGATCATATGGGGGATGTTGTACAGCAAATCAGAGAAAGAAGGTAGCATAGGAACCCTCTCACCAACATTCTGGAATTTTCTGGAAGGCTCTGCAAAGAAACCACACCCCAGCTCAGGCCACGGAAGAGAGGCAGGGAAGGAGACTGTCCACCCTTCTCCCTCTTTTCCCCTATTGGATTTCATCTCATCCACCAGGAGCTTATACTCTACACTTCCCATGTGTCAGTGGTTACTGTAGAAGCCAGATTCCAGGCACTGTGATGTGATGTTTTGTACATGTCTGAAGGAAAAGGACTTAATTCTAACAGAGAGGGGGAGAGAGAGATAGAGAGAGAGAGAAGCAGGATGGGGAGGGGAAAGGGAAGAGTAGGAAGGAGAGGGGGAGAGAGAGAGAGAGAGATCGAGGTGAGCCAATCTCAAGAAGTCTGTGTCCTGTGCAATCTTTATATTTTCCTCTAACTATGAAGCCACTTAATTACACACAGATTTTTTTTGTTGTTCTATTGATTGGTACAGTACCAGTGAAGACATCAAGTAGCATGAGGGGAGTTTTCAGTGCTCAGAGATATTTAATGAAGGAATCAGGAAGAAAATATGGAAATGTCTAAACACACACAGTTAAATTTTAGTAAGAGCTAAGAGTGACTATTTAAGTTGAGAATTCTGCCAAAATTGAGGAGATTGAAAATCACTTAGATGTACAGGTTTAGAAGAACTAGAAGTTTTTAGATTTCAGCTTGAATAGCCAGAGATACTATATTGTCAAAGTTTAGGTTCCTCCAGAAACTGACCCGAAGTACAGGGATTTGAGGACAGGTAGTTTGTTTATAAGGTGAAGGAGAGACCAATGGAATAGAGGAAAGTGAGAGAAGAGGGAAAGCATGTGTTTTCAGGCAGGTCATGACCATTAGTCCCTGGACATTATACTACTGGGGACACTGGGAGCCAGTGCAAGACACACTCCTCAGAGTAAGAGCATTGCAGGGGTGAGGGAGCTGGGATATTTATATACCACCTCCTATCAGTGGCTGGTCAAGGTCTGTTCCCAGGGTTGTTAAGTCTTCAGACATTATAGCCTGTTTTGTGGGAGGACAGCAGAAATCCCTGCAGATGCTGACAGCTAAAAGTCAAGCCTTTGCAATACAAGGAGGTATGGGCAGGGCACCCACAAAGGAGCTATGGCTGATCTGTGCTACCTTGTCACCTCTCAGGGTGAGATGACTCAGCACACGCCTTCAGCTATTACGGTAGTTTAAAATTTTTTTAAATGCTTAATATTGTTAACAAAGCGTCTCTTTCTTTGGGAAGGGGATGCTTTATTTTTAAACTACTTTTAGATGCATTGTCATGCATCCTATCAAGTAGAATGCTTTCTTCTTTACAAAATTGAACTTCAAAAAAGAAAAATAGATTACTACGTAGGTAGCTAAAATGAGAAAGCTTTGCTTTTGGAAAATTTGTGACATTTTTTTCTGAACCAGAATATTCCTACCCAAAAAATACTTTAAGAAGTTAACTAGTCTTGCCAGTTATCTGAATTGTGGAGGTGGGGGATTATTCAATCAGGGTAACTAAATTTAACTAGGGAGGAAAGCAGACTTAGCAGACACATTGAAAATAGACACACTAGCAGAGGACTCTCAACCTCAGTGCCAGCAGACTTTACCCCCAAGTTCAAGGCATCCTGGTCAAGGGCAGGTGGAAAACTCCTGACCATGCTACATTAGCATAGGATGATCAAGCAGGCATTATAACAGCATTAATGCACCTAACTGATGTTCATTTTGTCACAAGCACAAAAAACACATGTTTCTCAGATAAAACATTGGAAGAATCTAAGGACCACCGTGGTGCCTTCAATGTGAAAGCCAGTCCTAAGCAGACTTATGAGCATGATCATTGATTTTGTTCTCATAGCTTGATGCATAAACAGCTCTCCGATGGTTCTCAAACCAGGGGTGGGTGAAAGCTCGCCACGTGACAGCCTCCAATGAGCGTCTGCAACTTGCTCGTCTCTGTTCTCTGTGTTTCCCTCTGTGATCTCACACTTAGAGTCCATAATCCCTAAGCAAGGGCTTTTCCTGGCTGGTGGTTATTTATTGTCTGGTCTCCCGTGACACTTGCCTGTGATCATTTCAAATTATTTTCTCTCCTGGCCTCATTTCTCATTTTACTTCTCAATCTTCCGTGTTCTCTGCTGGTTTGGGTCTCCATCTTATCATCTTCGACTATTTCGTAGGCACTTCCTCTATGGTTCTTCGGAGTCTTGTGCATTGTTTAACCAAGTTTATGTTGAAAAAGGAAAAAAAAAACTTCTAAACCTTTAAGCAAACACATACTCAAAAAAATGTGTAAAAGTTGCCAATTACATAAATAAGGGCTCAGAAACAAGTGCAACTGTTATAAACACTTTCGTGAGCTGTATTAAGTTGAAAATGGGTGTTGTAAAAATCCTAAAATTAAAGGACATGAAGTAAACAAATGCTTCAAAATATAAGTACTTCCTCTAAAGAACCAGTACGTCTCTGTCATCGGCTTATAAATTAGTAACCACGGTGATCTCCCCCCAGACTCGTGCGTTCAATGGTAGGAATGATCAAACTAACTCTTATCTGAGTCTCAGTATTTTTTTCCACCTATTAAATGGGAATAATAACAATATCTACTTCATAGATTAGTTGTGAGGATTAAAGAAGGTAAGGCATATAAAATACAGTGCTGTGCTCAGTCAATCATTATGTTTGGTTACCTATTATTAACTAAGATATTTTTTTCTCGTGTTTGGAGTAAAAATGGAAGGGATAAAATTTTTTAAAAATCAGCTTGTGATCCCCGCAAACCCTGTTCTCTGACCACTTCTGTAAGAGTTGATGTTGGAAGAGGCGTCCCAGCCATGCTCGAGAAAGCAGGAGAATGAATTCAGATACTTTCCAGAGCTACGCCCTGAGGTCCTACCAGCCACTCTTATTAAAACTACTGAGCTGTTTCTACCCTCCCTTTTCCCTCCATGGTCAAAAATGTAGTTGAAAAGAGGAAACAGCTCCTGTCTGCTGGGGAAGTGTCTGGATTGACACCAGGATCACCTCGAGTCATGTTTATGCTTCATTTTAAATTCGGTATTGTCCTTAAGAAGAAGCCACTTCTCCCTCACTGTTTAGACAGCACAGTGGGTTGAACAGTGTCTGCAGAATTTATGTCCACCTGGAGCCTCAGATGGGGGCCTTATCTGGAGCAGTTACTTTGTCGATGTAATTAGTTAAGGACCCCAAGATGAAATTGATTCCTAAATCCAATGACTGGTGTCCTTATTAGAAGAGGAGAGGTGAAAGAGGGACAAAGTGGGAAAAAGCCATAGGAAGATGATGGCAGAGACCCGAGTGGTGCCATCTGCCACAAGACAAGGAATGTCTGGGGCCACCAAATATTGGAAGAGGGAAGGAAGTATCCTCCATCGAGCCTTCAGAGGGGGTGCGGCTCTGCAGACACCTTGATTTTGGACTTCGAGCCTCCAGAACTGTGAGACAATAAATTTTTGTGGCTTTAAGCCACCAAAGTATGCAACTAGTGCAAATAGAAAAAGGCAACACGTCCCCATGTTGTGGAAAGGGGAGAAATGATAAAACTGCTTTCCTCTGCCTCCCCTCCCACACCACACTCATCACAGTCCAATGGGTTACTTGCTCTTTGTGCTTGTTTTTTGGTCGAGCTGGCATGGTAGATGCTCAGTAAGGGTTTGTTGAATTTATGAATAAATGAAAGAATGAAATAGGCAGGAGTCCTGGGATTATCTATCTTACAAAGGACAAAACTGAGAGGAACAGGGCATTCTAGGAAGAAACATGTGTAACAGCTGAGGGTCAGAAAGAACGGAGCAGCTTGGAGAACACTTGAGAGTTGAAGGTGAGGATAGTATTGACTGACTTCCCAGGTGGGAAGGTGGAATGTGAGCCTGGAGAACTGGAAGGGTGCCTGCGTGAGAAAGACCTTGCATAGTGGTAAAGAATTTGGATACATTCTGAAGCCATGGAAAGCCAATGGGTTTATCCGAAGCAGAAGAGTAATATCAAAAGTTTTAAGGAATTGTTGGAAATAGTGGCAGCAACAACGTCAAGAGGTGAGAAACAAGTGGCAAAAAGCAGAAGTAAGAGCCGTCTTTGCCCAAGAGAAAGTCACTCCATTCTGAAGCGAATGGACGGCCTTGGTGAGGGACTGGAAGTGGGGGAGGGGGACAAGCAGTAGGGGAGCAGCTCAACATGGCTCCCACATATCTGAATTCCTGGTATTGGAAAATAAAATAAATGCAGCAAGTCTGAGATAGGAAGCATAAGTTTGGGGAGTCCCTAGAACATTTAAATGGAGAAGTCCAATGCCAGTTGGACGGCTAGATCTAGAGTTGAGGAGAAAGGTGGAAATTGAGGACCTATCACTGGGAGACGTGGACCAAGATGGCGTCAGGAGAGGAGAGGAGACCACTCTTGTCAGGTGTCTATAGAGAGGAAGCCCAAGGACAGGCTTCTAGGGAACAGGAAGGAAAGACAGCTTCTGTGTGAGCATACCTTATCCCAGGGCAAGATAATAAGCAGGGGCCATATTTGATAATTAAGTGTTAATATTTTTGATGACTCTCTTCAGCTTGTCCTTTATAAAACTTATGAATAATAAACTAAGACTCAATGACCCCAAATAAACAGGAAATAAAGTAATGGGCACTAGTTTCAGTTTCAGTTTCCTGTTAGTGGAAGAGAGTAACAAAAAGAATCAAACATATTTGAAAATATCCTTTGTCCTGGAGGGGTGGTACAGTTCAGTCATCCAGCCACGGTATGGTCTGAGGGTTATCAGGTTCCTTCCTGCTCAGTGTGACAAAAATTCTTCTGTAAATCCACCTGGGCCTTTTTGTGGTTTTATAATCATTTGTCACTTGTTAATAAGCTCTCATTAAATGAGCACTGGGTGTTCTATGCAACTCATGATTCACTAAATACTACCCCTGAAACTCCTAATACAGTACATGTTAACTAAACTGAATTTATATAAAGAATTTTTAAAATTAAAAATTTTAATTTTTAATTCATTTTTATTTTTTATAATTAAATTTTTAACTAATTAAAAAATATAATTTGATTTAGAATTCTCCCAAGAGGAGGACTAGGGAACAGGAGGATGAAGAAGAGCATCCGTCCATAGGTTTGTTGTGACTCCTTCTTCCTTCCATCTGCTCATCCTTCAACACTGAACTCAGGAGTCACCCTTTCTGGGAAGCTACCTGATCACTATATAGCTCCCCTATACACTCTGCCCACCATCTAAATGCCCAAACGTAAGGTTAGCACAACTTTTCTAAGACTCTAACAATCTTCCATATGTATGTCTGAAATTGAATTCGTTTTCTAACCATTTGCTCATCTGCCTTATTCCACCACTAGGCATGAGTCCTTGGGACATGAATCAGACTTTGTCATCTGTACACCCAACATGCAGCCATCCCAGATCCCAGGAATAGGGATGTCAACCAACTTGCCCACTGGCCCCTACCCTTGGGATGACTCAGCTCTCCATGTCTGAGTATCTTCCTTTTCCACCTGCACTGCTTCTTCTTGAATCTGAAGACAAGGGCAAGGAGAATCCAGAAGAGGAGGAAATGGGAAAAACCTCCCCTAAGCAGGAAGTGACGGGCAGCAATGAACTTGTAGCAGGAAATGCACCAAACAGGGAAAACATTTAGAGGCAGTTAACACCCATTAACTTATTCTACCTTCTGCCCCATAAGAGGTTCTCAGTCATCTCTTTGCTTGGACAGAGGGAGACAGGGGCAGTGAGAATGAGTCCCCCAAGGGTTTGCTGCCCTGACATGTTAACAGCTCTTACGGTCAGACTCTGTCAGTGAGAGAGGTGCGCCCTCACACAGATATTCACACGGTGAGAAAACCAGGTGTTCACATGGTAAGGGTATCCAGTAGAGACAACTTCTTCTATAGTAAGATCTGTTTCCAAAGAATACTCCTGTCCATTACTTTATTGATCTTATTAGAATGTAAGCTGGGTTTTATTCTTTTAATTTTTAATTATGGACAATTTCAAACATGGAAGTAGAAAGCTGACTGTCCCCAACAGTCCCCTAGCCCCACACTCTCCTTCAACAATTATTCACATTCTACCAATCCTATTACATTTGTCCTCTACCTTCCTTCTCTTTTTCATGGGAGTATTCTAGAGCAAATCCAAGACAACAATATTATTTTCACAATCCAACAAAATTATAGATGGTTCTTTTACATCAAGTAATAAATAGTTGATTGGAGAATAAGTATCCTTACCCGTTATTCTTTTTTATCCACAAGAACACCGAGGCTCAAAGACAAAAGTGGTTAGTTCAAGGTCACGTGGCTGTAAGGAAGGGCACTACACCAAAACCGGGGTCCTCTGACCACAAGCCCAATGTGTTTTCCACCCTAGCTCCCATGCCAGAGAAATAGAAGTAGAAAGCAAAAACAGAGCCTCAGAGGCACGATCCAGCTGCTGTTGTTTCTCAGGAGGTAAGATATTACAGCTGTAATCCTTTGTTCTTTGTGAGATTTGTTTAGATCTCTTCCCAGAATCAACCCAAATAGTGTATTGTAGACAGAACACACAACCCCTGTTGGTTCACCTTCCGGTATGTTGGGGTGCTTGGAGGCTCACACTGCTTGTCAGGGAGGGAACGGCTCCATGTGGTGTTCTCCGGATCTCAGGGACTCTCATCTGGTCAATAGTAGTAGGAGGTCCACTTCCTGTACCCCATCCCTTCCTGAAGCTTGGTGAGCCCCAGGAGAAAGAAGAAAAGTCATGGAGGGAAGTGAAAGGGAAAATCCATGTGCTATCCAACCTCTCCCTGGAGAAGAAGGAGAGTGTGGTGGCCAACCTGGAGCCCTCCCAAGTCATCATCAATTAATTATGAGATCCTGTCTCCTGGTCAAGGTCCCCAGCCCTGTTTGTATAATCCCTTCCTTGTGTGCCTGCTCTGGTTCTTCTTGAACGAGACAGCTGTTGGCATGCTTCTCCTCGATAATTGATGTTCATTACTACAGACAGCATTGGACTGATAGCTACAGCATGCTATACTGGAGAGTAAGAAAGGATTCAGGAGAAGGACATAAGTGGAGAAGGCATAGGACAGAGTGGAGAAAGGGTCAGAGTAGCCTGTGAGTGGGGAGTCCTCAGTTCCGAAGTGTGTTTATTTTAGTCATCCTGAGTCATCAGCTGCACAGGCGTCCCAGCTGCAAGGCTGTGTCACTCTCCATGTCAACATGTGGCTGGGAGGCAGGAAACTTCAGAACAGAGGAAAGGTAGTTTTTAAATAACAACAACAGCAACAACAACAGAGATATGCGAACTAGGTCATGAGGCCGAGATGCTAACCTCAGCAGGTTCTGAGAACCAAAGGACATTTCAGAGCATAGAAATGTCTAACGGATTCTCAGCCAAAGGGAGTTAGTTTGGGAATGAGTAGTGTGGTTTTCATTTTTCCCTAAGAAAAAGTCCAATTCACTATTGTATATTTAAAATATAAAAGATTTAGTGTTCATGCTATTATGCTTTATAACAGACACACATACTTACACACATTCTTTTGTATGGATAAGATATTGTATTAAAATATTATAAGGTGCTGGGAAGTTAGAGTAGCCGTATGTTTCCTATTCCTCCCAGTAAGTACAACTAAAAACCCTGGACATAACATATAAAATCTATAAAAGAAGATCCTGAAACGTAGAAAGAAGGCAGACAGGCTGGAAAGCTCAGGACCCAAAGCACAAAACATCAGTAAATTCTCTGGGTTGTCTGCTCCTTCATATTTCCAAGACTTGGAGCTGAAGCATCTGGCAATCTGAAAACGGCAATAGGCATAAACAAAAATAAAGCCTCAACAGAGCCTGCTCTCTCCAGCCAAACAATGGGGAAATAGACAGCCTTAGAAGACAGAAAACTTTTGGACAAGAATCTCTCAATGATAGCCAAACCCACAGAAAAGACTGTGGTCCCACTTATACCCAGGACAGCAAAGTCTTGAGTAAGGAGCCTGGATTTTTCCTCCTCACACTCTACCCAGTAATAATGTGGTGCCCCTCCCCCCACCCCACTGGGGAGGTGTCAGAGGAGACTTAATGGAGAGTCAGCCCTGCTACTACTACTCAGGGGTAATGAAGCTGTGGCATCAGTGGAGGCCACATGCGGAGAAGAAATGAAAGATTATTACATCTCCCATCAGGGAGGTATCAGGGGAGGCCTGGCGGAAAGCCAGAACATTTACACCCACCCAGCAGTGGTGAGAAACACCTGCACTCCAGTGTCAACAGAGGCCAAGTGAAGAACTTGGGCTTCAGCTCCCAGCTGGCCTTAATAAGGCATTATTCATTCACCCATTCTCTTGCCAGGAACATGTCAGAAAAAGTCAGTGAACACAGAAGGGTTAAATAAGGTTCATAACAAAATAGGCCCCAAAACCAGATTTCAATAGAACATTACTTCTCGTATCAAGAACTAGGAAGATGGTAAAATGAATGAGAAAAGTCAATCAACAGATATCAGCACCAAGGTAAGAGAGATGTTCAAATTATTTAACAAAGATTTTTAAAGAAGTCATCATTAAAGTGCCTCAATAAGTAATTGCAAATGCACACTTGAAACAAATGAAAAAAATAGAAAGTCTAACAAAGAAATAGAACATCTCAGCAAAGAAGTCGAAGATATAAAGAAAAAACACATAAAAAATTTAGTAGAAAATACAAGACCTAAAATTCAAAAGGTCAATGGTTGGGCTCAAGAGCAGAATGGAAGGGAAAGAGAAGAGTTTCATTGAATTCGAAGAGAGAATAGAAATTACACAGTCTGGGCACCTGGGTGGCACAGTCAGCTAAGCATCGATTCTTCGTTTCAGCTTAGGTGGTGATCGCAGAGTCACGAGATTGAGCCCTGCATCAGGCTCTGTGCTCAGCATGGAGTCTGCTTGAGATTCCTTCTCCCACTCCCACTTCCCTTCCCAGTTGTGCTCTCTCTCTCCTAAATAAATAAATAAATCTTAAAAAGAAGGAAAGAAACTATGCAATCTGAACAACAGAGAGAAAACAGGAAAAGATGTATGGATCTTCTTCTTCTTCTTCTTTTTTTTTTTTTTTAAGATTTTATTTATTTATTTATTTGAGACAGAGAGGGAAAGTAAGCACAAGAGAGAGAGACAGCACCAGTGGGAGGAGAAGCAGACTCCCCACTGAGCAGAGAGCCCAACATGGGGCTCAATCCCAGGACCCTGAGACCATGACCTGAGCTGAAGACAGCCCTTAACTGACTGAACCACTCAGGTGTCCCCAAAATGTACAGATCTTGAGGGACCCTCAAGATGGTAATAATACTCCACTCACCAACAGTTTAATACACATTCTCTCAAGTGCCCAAGGAACATACACAAAGACCATATCCTGGGTCATAAAACAAGTCTTAACAAATTTAAGAAATTTGAAGTCATGCCGAGTATCCTACAAACACAATGGGACCAAGCAAGAAAGCAATAACAGAAAGATAAGAGAAAAATCTCCAAATGCTTACAATCTAAAAAATACATTTTTAAGTAATGCATGGGTTAAGAGGAGGTCTCAAGGGAAATTAAAAAAACACATTAAACTGAATAGAGATGGAAATAAAATATACAAAAATTTGTACATAGCTAGAACAGTACACTAAATGTTAACCTTAAAGATAGGAAATATCTCAGATAATAACCTAAGCTTTGATGTTAAGAACCTTGGCAGAAAAAGAGCAAAACCCAAAGCAGAAGAAAGTAATAAAAAGCAAAATAGCAAAGAAATTAATAAAAGAAAAACAATAGAGGTAATCAGTGAAAGGAAGAACTGGTTCTTTGAGAAGATCAATAAAACTGACAAACTTCTTGTAAGACTGACCAAAAAAAAAAAAAAAAAAAGGTGAGAAGACACAGATTAATAATATTAGGACTAAAACAGGTTCTCACTCCACACCCTACAGATATCAAAAGAATAATAATAAGGGAAAACTATGAACCAGTCTACATACATAAAATTGACAACTTAGATTAAATGGATCAATTTCTTGAAAAACACAAGCTATCATAATTTACCCAATATAAAATTGATGATTTGAAAAGCCCTAAACTATTAAGGAAATTGAATTTTTAATTAAAAACTTCTTTTAAAAATACCTCTAGGCTTTGAGAATTTCCCATAAGAATTAGATCAAATGTTTAAAGAAGAATTAACCCCAATCCTATGAACTTGATTTCAGAAAATAGAAAATAACACTTCCTAATGTATTTTATGAAGCTAATATTATCTTGATATGAGACAAAAGATATTACAAGATATCCACAGACAAATACTCCACATGAATATAAATGCAAAAATCCTTACCAAACATTACCAAATAGAATTCTGCAATATATACAAAGACTTACTCAACATGATCAAATGAAGTTTATCCCAGTGATGTAAAGCTGGTTCAGTATTCAAAAATCAGTGTTGGGGAGCCTGTGTGGCTCAGTGGGTTAAAGCCTCTGCCTTCCGCTCGGGTCATGATCTCTGGGTCCTGGAATCGAGCCCCGCATCGGGCTCTCTGCTCGGCAGGGAGCCTGCTTCCCCCCCCCTCTCTGCCTGCCTCTCTACCTACTTGTGATCTCTGTCTGTCAAATAAATAAATAAACTGGGACCCCTGGGTGGCTCAGTTGGTTAAGCAGCTGCCTTCGGCTCAGGTCATGATCCCAGCGTCCTGGGATCGAGTCCCACATCGGGCTCCTTGCTCAGCAGGGAGCCTGCTTCTCCCTCTGCCTCTGCCTGCCATTCTGTCTGCCTGTGCTCTCTCTCTCCCCCCCCTGATAAATAAATAAAATCTTTAAAAAAATAAATAAAAATAAATTAAAAAATAAATAAACTATTTTAATAAATAAATAAATAAAAATAATCAATCAGTGTAATGTGCAATATTAACAGGGTAAAGAATAAAAATCACATGATCATATTAACTGATACAGAAAAACATATTTGGCAAAATTCAACACCTATTCGTGATAAAATGCTCAGGAAAACATAGAGAACTTTCTGAACTTGATAGAACATCTGTTAAAAAAAAAACCTGCAGATACCATTATATTCATAAGGAAAGATTGGATATTTTCCCTCTAAGTTTGAGAACCTGGCAAGGATGTCCACTCTCATCACTTTTATACAGTATATTGCTGGACATTCTATCCAGTGCAATAATACAAGAAAATCAAGTATAAGTTATACAGATCAAAAACAAAGCAAAAACAAAACCCTGCTTCCATTTCAGATGACACAATTGTCTATACAGAAAAATACAAAAAATCTACATGAAATTGGCTAGAACTAATAAGTGAGTTCACCAAGACTGAAAGATACAAGATAAAGTTAAAAAAATCAATTATTTTTCAATATATTAACAATGAATTCATGAACACTGATATTAAAAGTACAGTATCATTTACAATTGCTCAAAAAAGGCAAAATGCTTTGGTGTATATTTAACGTACATTTAAAATACATATGGAATATGCATACTGAAAACTATCACATGCTGATAAAATGAATCAAAGATCTAATTAAATGGAAAGATGTATCTTGTATTGAGTTAGGAGACTCAACACAATAAAAATGTTAATTCTACCCAAACCAATATATAGGTTTAATGAAATTCTTGTCAGATTTCTAACAACAGGGTGTTGTTGTTTTTTTTTTTTTTTTTTTGTAAATATAGAAAAGATTATTCTAAAAACAGATGAGTTAAAATAATTTTGAAAAATAAAAAAGAACATAGCAAGAGGAATCAATCTGCCTGGTTTCAAGACTTACCATATAGGAACAGAAAGATGAACATTGTGTGATATAGGCAGAAAGATGAAGACTGTGAAACACGTGGATCAATGGTAAAGTATGCAGAGACAGGCTCACACAAATACTTTTTTTTTTTTTTACAAAGGTGCAAAAGCAATTTAATTGGGGTGTGGGGGGGGGGGCGGGGAACTAGCCTTTTCTACAAACAATGCTGGAACAACTGGGCATCCAAAAGCAAAAGGATGAACTTCAAACTAAGTCTTACACCTTACGCTAAAGTAAACTCCAAAAGGACAATGGACTTTAATGTGAAACATACAATTATAATTCTGTCAAACCATGGGAGTTTTAAAAAGTTTCTAAACCTTTTTGAAAACATGGGAGAAATCTTTAGGATTTAGGACTTGGCAAAGTGTTCTTAGACCGTACAAGCCAAAGCATGATCCACAGAAAGAAATATCAATATATTGGACTTCCTCAAAATTAAAACCTTTTGCTTTTTGAGACAGCCTATTATGAGAAGGAAAATACAAGCTATAGACTTAGAGAAAATATTTGCAAGCCAAATAGCCAACAAAGGTCTAGTAAAATTAACAGCATAAAACAAACAATCCATTTAGAAAACGGGCAAAATATATGAAGACACATTTCACTGAAGAGTACACACGGAGGGAAAATAAGCACCTAAAAAGATGTCCAACATCATTAGCCATCAAGGAAATCAACCTGAAATCGCAGTGAGAGATTCATCTATCAAAAGGGTAAAAATAAAAAATAGTGACAACACCAAGTATTGGTAAGGATATAAAATACTGGATCCCAGATATATTCCTGATGAGAATGTAAAATGGGATAGCTACTGTGGAAAACAGTTTTACAGTTTGTTTTTAAAAAATTAAACATGCAACTACCATTTATGTAGAAATTATACTTCTGGACACTTATATTGGAGAGATCAAACTTATGTTCACACACAAAAACCTGTACACAAATTGTTATTGCTGCTTTACTTCTAATAGCCCAAACCCAGAAACAATCCAGCTGTCCTTCAACAGATGAAAGCTTAAGGAAACCGGTACAGCCACACCATGGAATACTATTTAGCGCTAAAAAGAAAGGAAATATTGATACATGCAATAACCTGGATGAATTTCCAGAGAATTACATCATGTGGGGGGAAAAAGCCAATCAGAAGGGTTACCTGCTTGGCGCCCTTAGGTGGGTCAGTCGGTTGAGCATCCAAATCCTGATTTTGGCCCTGGTCATGATTTCGGGGTTGTGAGCTTGAGCCCCCAAGTCCTGCACCTCTCTGGGCATGAAGCCTGCTCAGGATTCACCCTCTTTCCTCTGCTCCTCTCCCCACCACCACTCACGCACACATGCACTCTCTCTAAAAAACCAAACAAGAAGGGCTACATGCTTTATGATTCCATGCATGTAACATTCCTGAAACGAGCAAATTGTAGAGATGAGAAACAGGTGAGTGGTTGCCTGAGGTTAATGAAGGGCTGGGAATGTGAGAGAAGTGGGTGTGGCTACGAAAGAAACAAAGTGAAGGTTTCATGTGGCGATGGAAATGTTTTGTATCTTGATTATATCAATATCAATATCTCAGTTATGGTATTGTACCATAGTTTTGCACGATGCTACCATCGGAGGAAACTGGGTGAAGAGGACAAGAGAAATCTTCATATCACTTCTTACAACTGTGTGTAAATCTAAAATTATCTCAAAATAAGAATTTTCATTACAAAACATATATGATTAAGGGGGAGGTAAAAATTCTATGGGATGCTTTATTCAAGGAGGTTTTTTTTAAAGCCCAAAATAAGATGTATGGGCACCATATGTGTCATTTATTAAATATTCTGGTAGAATTAAAAATAATTCCTAATAATTGAGTGGTTTTCAATCTTGACTGCAATATTAGAATCACCTGGGGTTGGAGGGTGGGTTAAAAATACTGAATCCAAGAGTTTTCTCCTTCTTCCTCAACCAGAGTACTAATTTATTTAGTCTGCTTTGGATCCAAAGTATCAGTATTTGTTAAATAACTTTATTTTTATTTTTTTTATTTTTTAAAGATTTTGTTTATTATTTGACATAGAGAGAGAGATCACAAGTAGGCAGAGAGACAAGTGGGGTTGGGGGGAGAAGCAGCCTCCCTGCTGAGCAGAAAGCCTAACGTGGGGCTCCATCCCAGGACCCTGAGACCATGACCTGAGCTGAAAGCAGAGGCTTAACTACTGAACCACCCAGACGTCCCTGTTTAATAATTCTAAAGTTAAATTTCAAAAATACACAGAGGTCGAGTGAAACATATAATGAACTTTTTATACCTATCATTCAGGTTGAATAATTATTAATATTTCCTCCAATCCTGTTATATCTCTTGTCCTCTCCATCTTCTTTTAGTTGCTGCTAGAGTATTTTAAAGCAAATCCCAGGCATAATTTCATTTTTACTCAAATACTTCAGTATGTATCTCTAAAAAAAAGAACAATCCGTGTGTGTGTGTGTGTGTGTGTAAGAAGATAAAATTTAGGGGAGAATAAATAAGTCAGCAGGAAGATCAGCCAGGAGTCCAGCTGGATTCTGCCCAGAGGATGCCCCTGCTCATTTTCTTTCCAGTTCCAGCTTGGCCAACTCTGATTTTCTGGCACCTACTTCTGTTTCTCTAGACTCCTCCCTGTCCAGCCCCTCCTCCTCACCATCCCTAGTCTGATCTGTTTCAACTTGTCAGCCACAGTGTCTTCCTTTCTTCATGACTGCTTACCCCGACCCCCACTGGCCCTTACTTGTTCTAATTCTCTTCCTAATTGTTACTACAGTTTCAAAGAAAAAGGGGGTTGTCATGTGTTTTTCATCCGTCTGATGTTATGCTTAATATTACATTTTCTGGGGGGAAAACCTGAACTGATAGGACAAGGAAACATGATGTTTGAAATTTGGTATCTCTCCTTCTCACCTCCCCCAATTTTGGTTGTTTGGCCATCATACCTTCTGGCAAATGTTGGTGCCTTTCTAGAGTCTCTTGAATATTGTAAACATATATTTATATAAATATCAGTGTGAATACACACACACACACACACATGCACACACACACACACACACACACACACACATTATAGGGTAGAATCCTGAGAGTGGTCTGGAGATTGGAGAAATAATTTTAACTCAGAAAATGTGCAAAGCTCTTCCAATTTATTCAAGATCTTTAGGAAATGATCTGACTTATCAGAACCCTATGTTAGGTATCGAGTGTTCCTAAAGACTAATGAGGCTGGAAAAACAGGGAAAGTTTCAACATTACACTTTCATTATAAGATCGCAGATAAAGAAACCCCTGAAAATTTTAGAAATATAGACCTATCAAAATATCTTTGTAAGAAAAAGTAGCTAACAAAATAAGACAAATTCTGGGAAATATGGTTCTTGGTTTTAAAGGCATTTTATTAACTAAGATGGCTTATATTTAATATATTTTATCAGTCATATGCAGTATGTTTTTCTGAGGGTCAGTCTTATTCACAGGGATGACTAAGCTTCGGTTTTGGCTCCATTATATATGACACACTAAGCAACAAGGCAGGAAATTCTGCTGTCAGGAACTATAGCAACTATGGACATAGGGACAATTTCAGAGAGAGCAAGGGACTCTTTCCTCAAGGTATGAGTGCGGGTCTCCGAGCTCTCTTACTCCCACAGTCATGACCTTTCCGAGGAGCTGGCTTCGATGCTTTGACTCTAGGGCTAAAGGGCTAGTCACTCCACATCTGTGAACCTTACTTCAGAAGTGAAAATAATATTAGCATCACCTTTATCTAGGATACCATATAGGATAGGACATTAAAGCCTATACCACTGGCTCCCATGTCTAGGATATGACACTGTATCCAGTATCTAGTTGCTTCCTAGTAGAAAGATAACCCACATAGAGCTCTCTATGTCATTCTTAGCCAAGAAACTTACCGATTCTTGGCCCTCTGATTTCAGACATACTCCTGAAATTCTTCAAGTCCAGTTTCTGACTCCTAGAAGGCTGTTGTAAGCTAAGAACAGGGCACATTTAAACTAGTCACACTCCACTATCAAAGAAAGTCTCTCATATTGTACCACAAGTCCAGGTAGAAACTAAAAGTGACAAAGAGGTTTTCCAATGATTCCATCCCCTGCAAAAATCTCTGCATTAGCAATGGCCACAGTCGCCAAACTGTGGAAAGAACCAAGATGCCCTTCAACGGACGAATGGATAAGGAAGATGTGGTCCATATTCACTATGGAATATTATGCCTCCATCAGAAAGGATGAATACCCAACTTTTGAAGCAACATGGACGGGACTGGAAGAGATTATGCTGAGTGAAATAAGTCAAGCAGAGAGAGTCAATTATCATATGGTTTCACTTATTTATGGAGCATAACAAATAGCATGAAGGACAAGGGGAGATGGAGAGGAGAAGGGAATTGAGGGAAATTGGAAGGGGAGGTGAACCATAAGAGACTATGGACTCTGAAAAACAATCTGAGGATTTTGAAAGGGCAGGGGGTGGGAGGTTGGGGGAACCAGGGGTTGGGTATTAGAGAGGGCAAGGATTGCATGGAGCACTGAGTGTGGTGCAAAAACAATGAATACTGTTATGCTGAAAAAAAAATTAATTTTTTAAAAAAAATCTCTGCATTATTTACCTCCAAAGGAGTTAACCTGTCACCACTGTTGGGAGTTTGTGGTAAAAATTATTCCAGCACCTGCCCAATGGGACTCTGCTTTGGGGAAAGCTCCTTTGCCTCTTTTTTCTACCAGATCTGGAACTTTTATCTCCAAAGTCTTGGCTGAGTTGAAATGCCAATTCTTTGTCAAACATAAAAACAATATGTCTTTAGATCTAAAGTCACTCCCCTTAAAACACTCACTGATTACAAAGAGGAAAAAGCCTGGCAGTTATTGCCTTCCTCGTATGATCAAAGTACACATCCCCAGTAATGGGACAAACTGAAATCATGGACCATTGATAGGATGCCGTGATGGGAACACAGTATGGCTTCTGTGATATTCTTGCCAAATACACATAACCTGAATTGAATTATGAGAGAACACCAGACAAACCCAGACTGAGGGATCTTTTATAAAATAAATGATCTGTCATCTTCAAAGGTATCAAGACCATGAAAGTCAAAAACAGACTGAGGGATATTCCAAACTAAAGAAGACTAAGGAGATATGATGACAAAAAACAGTGTGTGTTTCTGAACTTACTTCCTCTGCTATCCCACACATTAGAAAAATTGGCAAATATTTAATAGGGTCTGAGGATTAGGTGGTAATAATGTATCACTTGATTTCCTGCTTTGAATGGTTATATAATGGTTATGGAGGAGCGTGTTCTTGTCCTTCTTCAGTGGAGATAGGGCATCAGATTAAGAATTTGTTCTCAAATAATCTAGGGGGAAGACATTAGTTGTACTGTACTTGCAACTTTTCTGTAAGTTTGTGATTGTTTCAAAATCTAAAAAATATTTTTAAAAGTATGTCTTACATAGTAAAGAGCTAGAAAAAAATATATGTAGGTTTTCTTTGTATTTGGGGTTTTTTTTGTTGTTTTTGGGGGGCTTGTTTTTTTGGCTTTTGGGGGCTTTTTTTTTCTGTCCTTTATTTTGGCCCAACTAGCCTGGAAAAGGGTCTTCTGTGTGAACCTCTTTCTTGGTGGTAAACTTAAAACACTGTCTTCAAAGATGGGCTCAGCCTTGAAATTAAGCAGATAACTGTGAAAAAGAGTTTGCAACTGTTAAAAAGACTGGCCCTAGCTTAAAAATAATAATAATAATAAATAAATAAATAACCTCACATAGCTTTTATTTGTTATTTCAAACCTGGGCCTGGCTCAGGAACCATAAAATATGGTATCCCCACTGTCATGCTGGCCTGTTAAGGAATGCTCACTAGTTAACATCCTTTTCACTTTACCATAGTTCTCTCTGCTGAGGGGTTTGGAGAGAGAGAGAGAGAGAGAGAGAACTGTGTTCCTCTGACATCTCCCTTCACAACAAAGAACTACCTCTTCCTAATAAGGCTGTCCACACTCTCAGACAGAATTAGCCACATAATGGAATTCAAGTTCTCTGTGCATGGAATGTCAGACAGCAAGACAAACATCTATTTATATGTTTAATGATAATGATGCTTATCTATTATTTAATAATTTCTCTTATGGTTTACAAAAAAGGCTGTGTTCTTGGTAATGAACTTGGCTTGTATCATTCCCAGCCAAACAAGGGGAATGAGAAAGTTACCAAGACGCTGCCTGACATTACAGCTTGGTTTCCCACTTTTCCTATTTTTACCATTTTAAAGCTGAACATAACAAACAGTTAATGAGTCAGGCCTAGTCTAAAGGTGGTAGTAGCAAAGAATGAGTTTAATTTGGCCAGAGGCCTAAAACTAAGTCTCTTTTTTCCTGAGAGTCACATTTTATTATGTTTGAGGTGCATTCCCTTTCTGGTTTGTCCCAAACTAAATTGAGAATGGAATGCGCTCCAGTACAAACAGAATCCAGCTTGACAATAAAACCAGGGCTAGGCCTGCTGGTATTATACTGAAGTGTTATTGTCAGCAATCTTTCTGGAGGAGAAGGAAAAAGTCTGTGTCATTGTTGATGTGTGTGAAAACTAGGGGTTGATCAAGGCCACCAATCCGTCCCTTCTCTTCCCAGCATCCTTCCCTCCTGCCATACATGGAGAACATGTGTGTGAGAAGACACCCCGTACCTACCCCTCCTAGCGGAGGGCCTTGCTTTGGTGATGGTGTTGGGTGTACTCTCAAAGGGCTGCCGTTGGGGGTGGGGGGTGGATACAGAGAGCAGTGGAGGTAACAAGTGTTTGGGACAAGAAGAGATAAAAACCAAAGCAATCAATGTAGGAAAGGCAGGACGGAACGTCTTCTGAAGGGGTTACTGGAAGGATTTGAGGGATTCTTTGGATCCAAAGATTCTGAGAAAAGAACAAGTTTGTTTTTCCTTTCCTTAGAAGAGACAGGTGTCTTGGGAGGACTTTGGCTTGGGAAAAAAGTCTTTTTCTAATTCTGAATCATACAAAGAGCATTCATTCACTAGGCCAGGTGGATATGTCCCAGAAGAAAACAATAAAATACTAACCAACACGGAAGGAGCCTCCATGGTCCAGCCAGCATGGAGCACAGCGAAGAAAACTGACCTAGTCATCAGGTTCCTGACCAGATCCTCTTGAGATTAGCTGGAGCTGTGACCATAGGAGAAGACTTGGAAGACCGTGACTCAGTTTCTCCACTTGTAAAATGACTGACTTGCCTAGGGTCTTTCGTGGATTGATATTTCCTGACTCTGGTCATAGCAAAGACCCAGCACGGCAAAAAGAAGATGCTATTCCTCACGGAGCTCTGCTTTAGAAACACCTCCCATGGGCACCTCAGTGGCCCAGTCATTAAGCGTCTGCCTTCAGCTCAGTTCATGATCCCAGGGTCCTGGGATGGAGCCCTGTAATGGGCTCCCTGCTCAACGGGGAGCCTGCTTCCCCCCTCCCACTCCCCCTGCTTGTGTTCCCTCTCGCCATGACTTTCTCTGTCAGATAAACAAATAAAATCTTAAGAAAAAAAAAAGAAAAGAAAAGAAAGGAAGGAAGGAAAGAAAGAAAGATAGAAAGAAAGAAAGAGTGAGCCACCTCCCACGGCTCTGAAATGGGGAGAAACAGAATTCACGGAACCCAGCTGATGCTGTAGGAGGCCAAGATTCAACACCAGCCCAGGCTTCGACTGTTGCTTCAGAAGCTGATGGAAAAGACAGGCTCTTCTTCGCTGGTGGGAATGCCAGCTCAAATCCCATCTGCTTTGTGACAAAACTCTGATGTCCCCTAACTACTAAAGCTACAGTGCAGACGCTCCTCCTAATAGTAGTTACCTCCTACTGTACTGAACCCTCACTAAGCACTTTCTGTATTAACCCACGTAGCTTCTCTATAATGTTGATCTTCAGTTTTGCCGATGATGAGACCAAGGCATAAAAGGCTTGGGCACCTTGTGCTAGGTCATGCTTCTGGCAAGCTGGGGGCCACTGCTGTCCCTACTGCTTCTATCCCCACCTCTTACTACTTGGTGACATCCCTTTTTATTGTCTTATTTTTTTTTGCCTGACCCTCCATGGCTCTGCATCACTGACACTACAATAAAATCCAGCCCCTTAGTAGGGAGCCGTCGGCCTTACATGATCTGTCCCTGGCCACCATACCTAGTGTTCCCTTGTTTCAGTGTCCACCTCCATGTGATACTCCAGATGTGAGGAGTTATTTGCCTTGTCTGAGAGAGCCATGCTTTCTCCTGCTCTGTTTCCTTTGTCTAATAATCAACTCATGGCCATATCCATCTGACAAATTCCTGATCAAACCTCAAGTCTCACACAGGGTGATACCGTCTAGTTAGACATTTCCAGGCAGAATGAATCCCTCCCTCCTGTGTTCTTCCCTAGTTTCTCTGAAACTTGGACATTGCTCTGTCACGGGTCTGAGCCCATGGTTGCAGAACCACCTGCATGCACCTGTCTGTTTCCCCACTGAACTGGGAGTCCCATCTTCCTTAGTTTTGTGTTCCCGGTGCCTAGTACATAGTGGGATTTCAATAAATATTTGCTGGATTGAATCATATTATTTGGTAAATTTGGATATGTATATCTGCCCAAGGCAAAATTTAGGACATAAAATCCTTGGAAAGAAAAAAGGTCTCCCACCCCACCCCTGCACCAGAGCACAGGAAGTAGAACTGGGAGTTTTGCTAATGTTATGAAAGTATTTAATAAGCAGTTGAATAAATGACAGATACTTTGTGGAAAAACTTTGACATAAAATGAATAAAAGGGAAATCTTGATCTAGTTATCAGGAGAAAGATCCAATTTTCTGGATATTATCCCCAGAATATTATCCCCAGAAGTAGCCAATGAAGCTAAAAATGGTGGACAGTGAGAAACAAATAATTTCAGAAACATAGAGCAACTAAAAGGTCAAGCAGGGAACCTTGCTTTTTAGATGAAGAAGCAACTTGATAATATAACATTAATTGGTATTTTGTTCAACGAGATCTCGGCCTCCAATTTTTATTTTAGTCCCAAGGCTACACTGTTTACATTAAACCAAAACTGCCTTTATGCATTAGTGCTATTGACTAATCTTTCCACTAAATGCCAAAAAAAGAAAATACTCTGGCAGTCTATAAAGACCAACCCATCTTCTTTGTTACTTCTTTGTTTTCTCTGTCCAGTTACTTGAAAATAGTTTTATGAGTCTACAGAATAGCAAGGTGATGAGATTTCTGACCATGAGAACAAGTTTCACAATCTATAATATAAATCTTGGAAAGTGATGCTAAACCACGAAGGAAATGTTTAAACAATGACAGTTTCCCTTTTTTCTTTTCTTTCTTTAAGGATTTAAATTTTCTTTTCAGTAATTCTTATTTCCCACGGTAAAATTTTATTATAGACTCCAACATAATCTCATCACTCCCTAGAAACACTTCAACCTCAAAGATGGCTTCAAAATTTGGGTGGGAGTTTATTGTTGCCTTTGTCTTTAGGTAGTAACTACCTCTCTGACCCCTTTCTTTCCTTCTTCTTTACTTCAAAAGACACAGTCCTTGAGGGGAATAAATGAGAAAATCTAAAGTGTGTTTAAAACATGTTCTTAATTGTTTCTGTATGTCTTTCTGGAAAGAAGGACCTTTTCGGAGAAGGAATAGTCACGAACATTACTGGTAGATAGAGCCCATCTGGAAAAGTGTATAAAAATCACATAGTTTTAGTTCTAGCAGAGATTGATGATCTGGGCCCACTTTTGCATATGAGGAAACTAAGGCCTTTTAAGGGTCCTGGGGAGCTCCCAGGTACTGGTTGAATGGGACCCATAGTTCAGGTTTCCAATGCCTAGTCTGGTGCAACTGTTCACAACTCCATGGTATGTGAAAGTCGGCTATCGAGTGTGACTCTGAAGGAGATTGTTGATTTAGGAAAATTCCAACACCAGGGAGCATTCTCTGTTAAAGAAAATGCCAGGTAAGGGCGCCTGGGTGGCTCAGTGGGTTAAAGCCTCTGCCTTCAGCTCAGGCCATGATCTCAGGGTCCTGGGATCAAGCCTCACATCAGGCTCTCTGCTCAGCAGGGAGCCTGCTTCTCTCTCTCTGCCTGCTTCTCTGCCTACTTGTGATCTCTGTCTGTCAAATAAATAAATAAATATATTTAAAAAAAAAAAAAGAAGAAAAAATAAAAAAGAAAACGCCAGGTAATAAATCTACTTTACAAGCATATGTGCTGTTCAATGGCAGGAAATGGAGAGTAAATAGCACAGCAGTGAGGCCAGTCATGGGAGAGTACCTGAAGTTTAAAAAATAATAATAATAATTTTTTTTAAAGATTTTATTTATTCATTTGACAGACAGAGATCACAAGTAGGCAGAGAGGCAGGCAGAGAGAGGAGGAAGCAGGCTCCCTGCAGAGCAGAAAGCCCAATGCGGGGCTCGATCCCAGGACCCTGGGATCATGACCTGAGCTGAAGGCAGAGGCTTAACCCACTGAGCCACCCAGGCGCCCCAATAATAATAATTTTTAATGGAGACTTTTGGAATCCTAACTGAAATGATGCCCCTTCCCCCACAAAAAGGACAAATCAGCCATCAGTAAAAGACATGATAGACTCCCCACATCTTAGAAATCATAGAAAATGGACCAAATAAATAAGTCATAAAGTCAGAGGGGAATGAGAGAAATTTGGAAGTAGATGTAAGGTAGCTAAAGAATTTTCATATTAGAGCTGAGTAGTGTGACTTTAGATATTTCACTACAATGAAAAGGTTGAGTTAGAAGTGGATAAGATGTAAATGCGTAGAAAAGTTACGGTATGTGTGTGCTCCGGGTAAGATAAGGCAGGGGGGAGAAGCCCCACATGCCAGATGTGGGAAGTGTGAGGTTAAGGACCATCCAGATGGAGGCAAACAACTTCTTGCATGGAAAGTACTTTCCTGGGTCACTAGATGACCCATCTCAGCTATCTTGGAGATGTCCTCATGGAAAACGGACTAGAGGACAATTCAATAACGCTTGACAAAATGTACAATGTGCGGAGCCTTGATCCAGCAATCAACCCCAAGGAATTTAATCTACAGGTATCCTCATGAATACACAATCTGCACAAGCATGTATTCTAGTGCTCTTTGTAATTACAAACAGCAAGTTGTTGTAAACATCCATCAGCAGGGACTGGTCAAGGAAAGAATGTCTCTGTGAAGTCTGCTGCTCTACAGAGAAGTGTGCATAACGTGTCACCTCTCCTGTAAAAACAAAACAAAACAAAACAAAACAAAAAAACAGCGCATGTGCTTATGTATGCATATGTAATTTCCAGAAGGATGCATAACGATCTGTTATCTCTGGTGAACTCAAAGTCTCGGGAAATAAAGATAGTGACAGCAATTTCCTCTGTCTTTCTAGAGAGCTAATGTGTGGCCTTTACCTGAATTGGCGGATTTAATTCTCGCTGCCCTTTTTCAAGGTAGGTCCTGTGCTCTCCGTATTTTGGACAAGGAAACTGAGGCATAGAGAGTTTCAGTTTCAGACTTGCCTATGGTGTCCCGGGCAGTTTGTCTTACACTATGAAATCTTACACCATGAAATTTCTTATACTATGAAAATTTTATTTCATTGTATATCCTGTTTAACTGTTTGAATTGTTTTATGTCTTACCTATTTATGTCTTGTTTTGTTTTGTTTCTTCAGTTAAAGAAGAGACTGGTTGGCTCCTCACCGCTTCCTGTCATTAGAACCCCAGAATGGTCTTTAGGTGGAAGGCCCATAAGAGGGGGTCAGCAGTGCCAGGAGGGGCACAGCTGCAGGAGGCGTGTAGGGCAGGGTGTCTGCCCTGCACCGGGGTAGCATGAAGAGCATGCCTCTCTGCAGGGAGCACTACTTCTGTCTATAGGTGGCAATTCATTTCCTTGATTACAACTCTCCACATTGAGGGAAGCTTTACTGTTTTTAATCCTGCCGCAGAACATGCAAAAGTTTGCCTTACGTAACTAACGTCATTGACTTCTGGCTCTTCCATCGTGTTTTCAATGGTTACAAACATTCTTTCCTGCAGAGCGGTGGAGGCATTTGACCTGCCCATGCCAAGAAATGGTTCTGAGGGAGCTGACTCCGAGGGAGACTGCTGTTACACTTCAGGTTCAGGGAAGGTAGGGAACTTGGTAAAGCAGCCCAATGTCAGAGTAAAAGCAAGAAAGGCTGCGCTGGTGAGGACCACGCTGGTTGCACCCAGTCAGGCAAGGAACATGGCCTCTTCCTAGCCATCCTTTTTTTCTCTCTGGTTCAATATATTCTAAAGGTGAATGCAAAATCCCCTTGAAATTTTATGATCACATACCAGAAAGTTTATATTTGCACTGTGACTTCTGGGGATGTCCCTGAGCATTGGAGAGAACTTTGCCGGCTTTCAGGTAGGGGTAGGCTGGTGGAATATTCCTGAGAAATATTCCCAGCATGCTTGCTGGTGGGATTAAGAATGATGGTGTGGGAAAGGGAGGAAGGGCAGAGAGTCGAGCACATGGAAAGCAGGATGACAGGTGGGCTGGGCTCAGCTCTCTTGGAGCTTCGTGGGTCGTAGCACGGTGGTGGGCCTTCCTTCTCATCACAGCAGGAGCTGCAGGAGGGTCTTAGCAGATCAGTGGTAGGACCAGATTTATGGTTCCTGTGAGGTCACTCAGGTGGCTGTGGAGGAGGGACAGCTGGGGAGAGACTGGAATCAGACCAATTGGGAGGCTGTGTGATATTAGGTGAAAAATGCTGGTGGCTACAGTAACGAGAGCTGGGGTTCGGGATGCTGAGAAGCAGAGGGACATGGGGTAGGTTTTGGAGCAAAGCCATTGGGATTTGCTGATATGGGATAATGAAGTCAAAAGGAATCAAGGAAGACCATAGGACGTATGGACATACCACTTACTCAAGGCTGGGAAGATTTTGGAAGGGCCAACTTTATGGAAGGAAGAAGAGGGAAAAAAGTCCTTTCTATTTGGGTTTTGCTCAGTTTAAGATGCTTATTTGACATTCAAGAAGAAGTGTCAAATATGTAGCTGAGAAGATTAGAGATAAGATGTGAGAGAGAGAGATTAGAATTATGCATGGCTACATGTAACCTGGGCCCTGTGTTGTTAATACCCCTTATTCCCCCTTCTCCTGCTGACCCACTTACACTTATGCAATTTTGTTGTGATTCATACACTCTCTTAAGAAGCCTTTCTAGAACAAGACAGCATGCCAGTAAACAAATCTTTGACTCATCTTCCTCCGGTAGAACAGGGCAAGATGGCAAGAGAAAGAGAGGTTGAGGGATGGAAGAGAAAGGGACCAGGTAGGGAACAAAGTGAGTGGCTAAGACTCTCCCTGGATGGAGGGGAAGGGGTCCCTTACAAGGTGTCTACTTATCTGTGTCACCTGCACAGACTGGAACTCGGATTCAGACTCTCAGAGCCTCTCTTCAACCAACTGCTTCCTGGGGTCTGTCCAGACAGAAGATCAGGGGAAAGCTCTTGACTAGGAATAATGGTTATGTGGGCAGCTGCTGTTGGCAAAGGACGTGCATTTTTTCTTGATTAGCTGTGACCAGTGGTTTGCGTCTCACAGAAGAGCTTCTTAATAATGGAAACAGAGGAGAGCACCACATATGTAATTACACAAAGAACCTTGTGATTCCAGCCACGGCGACGATCTGTGCTCCAGACATCCTCCTCCTCCTCCTCCATTCTTGCTGATGGTGGCTGAAACTGAGGATCCAGAATCCAGGTTGGTGCCGACAAGAACTCCGTTGGTATATAAGAAGTCAAGCTACACTCTGAAGTCAAAGAAAGATGTGCGAAGCACAAAGCTTTATTTCATCTTTATAGTGTCTTCCTTGAATCTTGCTTCATGGCCACCATTCGTAAATTCTGCAAATGAAGGATCCTATTTTGATTCTGTGACTTGGGGGGGCAGAACAAGTCACAATTGCACCGAGGCCTGGGGAACCCACCGAAGCCAGAATGACTAACATGTTGTAACTGAGGTAGCAGGCTGCTGGCTGGAAACAGAAAGCATACTGGGAATTGGGGGAAGTTAGCCCTTTTTAAAGCCTCTCACTACTTTCTCCAAGGCAATAATAGTAGGGTCACCACCAAGACTGTGTGGGTCCCTATGGTCCTGCCTGACAATTGTCAGATGTGACCACCACGCCCAGGCTCAGATCCATGTCCTTGTTGTGAGGGCAGCTTTGGCTCCTACCCACTTCACATATCCTACCTGCCATGGGTTGGGGTGGTCCCAATGCATCAGGCCTTCAGAGTGGCAGACTCTGGGACAGAGTTCAGCATGTAGATGCTTATGGAACATGCACTGGAGATCACTCACCGTGGATGGGAGAGGGCAGATGTGGACAGAAGAAGCAGCCAAGCTGCAATGAATTTCCATTGTCAGCTTTGACCAAGCCCACAGGGAGAAATGATGGTTCTCTCGAATTGGACCAACATAGTCAGGCCTGTGTACCTCCTGTAGGGAAGTCAGCCCCTGGGTATGGGCTGTCGTGGAAAGGATGTGACTTTGGGTGAGGCCACTCTCTGCAGCCAAGGTGATCCCTGAAGTGGCTGAAAGCTGACGCTCAGCCCCCAGCACTCCCAGCAGCAGGGTAACAGGTCCTTCATAGAAGAAGGATCTAGAAGGCCCATCACAGTCCCCATCACCTCACCCCAAAGATATTCTTCTTTAATATCCTATTTTTTTTTATCAAGACTGTCTTTGATACTAAGTTTAATCAGAGTTCAGTATAATCCCAATGTGATAATGGGCGGGGGGGGGGAAAAAAACCACTTTCCTGCAATTTGTCTTGGGCCTTGGGCTTCCTTGGAAAAGCCTTGCTTTACTATGATATTCAGAGAAAGCTGTTTTCATTCCAGTCCTTTTGGACCTTTCAATTCTGACCCCAGATTAAGCATAATGCTAAAAGAAATGTTTGGGGACTTTCAGAAAGGGTCAGAAAGGACAGACGTTCCCAGGTGCTCTGGGGCTGGCTCTTGCAAGGCAGTGCCCTCCCCATGGGGTCTCTGTGGGCACATCCAGGGTACCAACCACTGTCTTAGTTGCCCACATCTGCTCTGAGATAGTCATGCTGGGAAATCCTCACAGGAATCTCATATTCAGCCCCCAGGGGAGAAAACGCAGTGAGAGACACAGGGAGGAAGTTAGGTAGGGGGTTCTGAAGCATGGTGTGGTACCCACTGCTTTATTCTAGGTGGCTAGGGCGACAATATTTAGAAATACAGGTGAGGGATGAGGCAGAGTGTTCTCGTGGTGAAGAGCTCTGGATCCAGAGCCAGACTCCTTGGTCAACCTCTGGTTCTGCTGTGCATTAGCTCTGTGACCTTGCAAACTTTTCTTAACCAACCCATGCCTCAGTTTCCCCATCTGTGAAATAAGAAGTAATAAAACTGTTCCTACCTTCTAGGGTGCCTGTCGGGATTAACACATTTGAATCATTTAGTTCAGTGTCCAACACACAGTACACTCAGGAGATGTAGCTCCCAGAGGATGGAAAGTGGGAAGGATCCTGCTGGTTTGGGGGTCAAGTCAAGGCCAGTTCCTCCTACACAGAGAAGTCTTTATTGGAAGAAAGCTGCCCATGGATTCAACCTCAAACAGAAACTTCTGGGAAGCTTTCAGATGCTTCCATGTGATTGTTTATCTAGTTAGAAGTGATCCATAAGGCAAGATTTGCTCTAATAAACAGAGCAATTTGCAAAGAGTTTTGGTTTTTATTCTTGGAAAAAAGTGTTATATCTGCTACAGAGAAGCAAACAATGATACATGCCCTGAATCAAGGACACTAAACGGTAATCTGAAAGACTCAGCCTCAAAATTGCTTTTTTATTGAATTACTTTCTTAAACAAAGTTCGTTTTCAGGCAATATTTAACAAACCATTTGAGCAGGAATACAACTCCTGCAAACATAAGAGATGGGCTTTTCATACAGTAAAAAGAGAGCATAGCTTAATAGTTAAGAGCTGTTCTCTCGAATTCGGCTGCCTGGGTCTGTTCCCAGCTCTGCCTGATGCCAGCTGTGTGATCCTGGGCAAGCTACCTAACCTGTCTGAGCCTCTGTGTGTCTCAGATATGAAAGGAGACACTAAATAGAATCTCACACATAGCTTGTGGTTGAGACTTGAAGAGGGCTATATGGGTCAAGTGCTTATCATAGTAAACCTGCATTAATTGGTAATGCTATTCTAGTGGTAATACATAAGACAAAAAGCAAAACAAACATAAGAACTTTTTAAAGACACCATTTGCACTCTGTATTAGGAGGTATCACATAGGCAATGCTGCAGTAACAAAATGCTCCACATCTCAGGGGCTCAGCAGAAGTGAGACATGAGTCCCCCCTCAGACAGGACACCAGTCTCTGTACGTGATTCTCATAGGCTCTCCCAGTTCACTCTTCTGTCCCAGGAAGCAGCAGTGTGGTCTTGTACAAATTTTTTTTGTAACACATATTTATGCCTATAAAGTTGTAAAATGGCTTTATAAACCTGTTCAGTAGGTAGCATACTTAGTGATATTCCAGAATTTTTTACTGTAACTTTGAATACTATATGATCTTCCTTATTGGAATTAATAACCACAATGCCCTTACCACACATGGTAATTCTTGGAGTCATGTCATATCCAGTCTGCAATGAAATTTGCTCAGCTGTCTAAAGTCTCTTTGAAGTTGGTTTATTCTAAGCAGGATCCAAATTGCTTTTGGTTGTGTCTCTTAATTCTCCTTTAAAGTAGAGAAGGCCCTATTTCTCCCTCATGCATGGAATGATTGCTGAAACTGGGTCATTTGTCTTGTGGAAGGCCTCACTTTCTCGATTTGTCTGTTTCCTTTCTTGGGTGTCACTCACTTTCTCCTTTTAGGCTTTTCTTTCCTGCCTGGGGAAGCTGGCTTGAAAAGCTTGATTTGGTTTAGATTCACCTGTCTTGGAGCTTTCATAGGCCATCCTGGCAGTTCACCTAGCATCCCATCCGCAGATGCCCAATGCCATTTGCCCACTTAGTGATGTTCTAGCAAGCAACAGGGGCGAGTGGTAATGACAGAGTCTTCCACTGTCAAGTTCCTCCCCGGCCCTTCATCTTGGGCAGCAGTAGTTGGAGCAATCATCTCATTAGAGGTTGCAACAGGCTGTTTTTAAAAATCCATTACCTTTTTACATTTATTAGATTCCTTCCATAAAGTGATTTTCCTTCATCAGTGAGGGCTATTTCATTATTCTCCCATATAGTTCATACAAGAAAGTTTGGATAGAGAGATACAGTAGAACATATCAATGAAACTAGAAGCTGGTTTTGTTTTGTTTTGTTTTTTGTTTTTTTGAGATTTTATTTATTTATTTGACAGACAGAGATCACAAGTAGGCAGAGAGGCAGGCAGAGAGAGAGGGGAGGAAGCAGGCTCCCTGTGGAGCAGAAAGCTCGATGTGGGGCTCGATCCCAGGACCCTGGGGCCATGACCCGAGCCGAAGGCAGAGACTTTAACCCACTGAGCCACCCAGGTGCCCCTAGAAGCTTGTTTTTTGAAAGAATCAATAAGATCGATAAACCATTGGTCACACTAATCCAAAAGAAAAGAGAGAAAGCCCAAATTAATAAAATTATGAATGAAAAGGGAGAGGTCACAACTAACACCAAGGAAGTAGAAACAATCATCAGAAGTTATTATCAACAGTTATATGACAATAAAATAAGCAACCTAGATGAAATGGACGCATTCCTGGAAAACTATAAACTCCCAAAATTGAACCAGGAAGAAATTGACAACCTGAATAGACCGATATCTAGTAAAGAGATTGAAAGCAGTGATCAAAAACCTCCCAAAAAACAAGAGCACAGGACCTGATGGATTTCCTGAGTAATTCTACCAAACTTTCAAAGAAGAAATAACACCTATTCTCCTGAAGCTGTTCCAGAAAATTGAAGCAGAAGGAAAACTTCCACACTCTTTCTATGAAGCCAGCATAACCCTGATCCCCAAACCAGGCAAAGACTCTACCGAAAAGGAGACTTTCAGACCAATATCTCTGATGAATATGGATGCTAAGATTCTCAATAAGATCCTAGCAAACAGGATCCAACAGTACATTTAAAAGATTATCCACCATGACCAGGTGGGATTCATCCCTGGGTTACAAGGATGGTTCAACATTCGCAAATCAATCAATGTGATAGAACAAATCAATAAGAGAAGAGAGAAGAGCCACATGGTCCTCCTAATTGATGAGAAAAAGCATTTGACAAAATCCAGCATCCATTCTTGATTAAAATGCATCAAAGTATAGGGATAGAGGGAACATTCCTGAACTTCATAAAATCTATCTTAGAAAAACCCACAGCAAATATCATCCTCAATGGGAAAAAGCTCATAGCCTTCCCATTGAGATCAGGAACACGATAAGGATGCCCACTCTCACCACTCTTGTTCCACATAGTATTAGAAGTCCTAGCAACAGCAATCAGACAACAAAGAGAAATAAAAGGTATCCAAATTGGCAATGAAGAAGTCAAACTCTCTCTATTCGCAGATGACATGATTTTTTATATGGAAAACCCCAAAGACTCCACCATTCTCTTACACCATACTCAAAGATAAACTCAAAATGGATAAAAGACCTCAACGTGAGATAGGAATCCATGAGAATCCTAGAGGAGAACATAGGCAGTAACCTCTTCGATATCAGCCAGAGCAACTTCTTTCAAGATATGTCTCCAAAGGCAAAGGAAACAAAAGCAAAAATGAACTTTTGAGACTTCATCAAGATCAAAAGCTTCTGCACAGCAAAGGAAACAATCAACAAAACAAAGAGGCAACTCACGGAATGAGAGAAGAGACTTGTAAATGACAGTACAGACAAAAGGTTGATATCCTGGATCTATAAAGAACTCCTCAAACTCAACACACACAAAACAGATAATCATATCAAAAAATGGGCAGAAGATATGAACAGACACTTCTCCAATCAAGACATACAAATGGCTATCAGACACATGAAAAAATGTTCATCATCACTAGCCATCAGGGAGGTTCAAATTAAAACCCCATTGAGATACCACCTTACACCAGTTAGAATGGCCATAATTAGCAAGACAGGAAACAACATATGTTGGAGAGGATGTGGAGAAAGGGGAACCCTCTTACACTGTTGGTGGGAATGCAAGTTGGTGGAGCCACTTTGGAGAACAGTGTGGAGATTCCTCAAGAAATTAAAAATAGAGCTTCCCCATGACCCTGCAATTGCACCACTGGGTATTTATCCCAAAGATACAGATGGAGTGAGAAGAAGGGCCATTTGTACCCCAATGGTCAATGTACCCCAATGACCCCAATGTTTATAGCAGCAATGGCCACAGTCGCCAAACTGTGGAAAGAACCAAGATGCCCTTCAATGGACAAATGGATAAGGAAGATGTGGTCCATATACACTATGGAGTATTATGCCTCCATCAGAAAGGATGAATACCCAACTTTTGTAGCAACATGGACAGAAGAGATTATGCTGAGTGAAATCAGTCAAGCAGAGAGTCAATTATCATACGGTTTCACTTATTTGTGGAGCATAACAAATAACATGGAGGACATGGGGAGATGAAGAGGAGAAGGGAGTTGGGGGAAATTGGAAGGGGAGGTGAACCATGAGAGACTATGGACTCTGAAAAAAAAGACCTGATGGTTTTGAAGGGTCGGGGGTTGGGAGGTTGGGGTAACCAGGTGGTGGGTATTAGGGCACATATTGGATGGAGCACTGGGTGTGGTGCAAAAACAATGAATACTGTTACTGTGAAAAGAAAAAAATAAATAAATAAGAAAGGTTGGATAGGTGTTTAATTCTTTCCCTTTAAGTGTTCATTTTCAAATCAAGGATTTGGTACCCAACCTAACTGTCTATAGGAGTGTCTATAGAATTTTTTTGTTTTGGGGCACCTGGGTGGCTCAGTGGGTTAAAGCCTCTGCCTTCAGCTCAGGTCTTGATCCCAGGATCCTGGGATCGAGGCCCACCTGGGCCTCTCTGCTCAGCAGGGAGCCTGCTTCCTCCTGCCTGCCTCTCTGCCTGCCAACTTGTGATCTCTATCTGTCAAATAAATAAATAAAATCTTTTAAAAAAATTGTTTTAAAAAAAATTTTTTTGTTTTTGTTTTTGTTTTGGCTTCTTTAGTGAAGGATGAAAGACTATCTCTTGCTGATGATAATGATGATAATGAATTCTTGGGTCTTGTTAATGTATTCAATGTGTTTCAATCAACTGTATTCACTAATCTTTTTTATTCTTTAATCGCTCCATATCTGGCCCATGGGAGTTCTTTCATGATGTCTCCTGTATCCTTTTCATAGGTCCCAAAGTCTCTGCTTTTGGATATTACGACACACGACCTCTCTGCTCCTCTTGTAGATTTCCTGCCTAGACTTGGAAGCAGTCATTCCTCCAAAGAGCCCTTCTTCCTTCTAGTGTGTCTATTGATTACATTTTAAAACACAAAATACGTGTTTCTTTCTGCTCATCAGCCTGGATATGAAAGATAGCATCTATTCCTACACCACCCCCTCCCCAAAGCTTTCCACACAGTGGCTGGACTTTATCCCAAAGGACCAGAATAGACGATGTGTTGTGGTCCCCTCATAAAGCCCCATTGCATTCCAAATGTGTAAATTATTTTATTCTCAGTATTTCCCTGATGCAGCTGTGAATTTGAGAGCTAACAGATACTGTGAGATGTAAACTAAGGCATAGGTTAATCAAAGAGAGATGTGGGGTACATGCTCATGGGACATTGAAGGGCAAGGGAGCATGAAACACAGGTGAGGGGACCAAAATGTAAAGTGGCCACTGTTCTTGCCCTGAACACCTGTGCTGGCCCTGAGGGAGTGTCCCCTTTCTCCTGGAACATTAACCTGTTGAAAAGAGACAACACAGCTTCTAGAAGGATGCCCAGGGAGCAGGGAAGGAGAGAGGGGATCGCTGACTGAGATCAGATGCATATACCCAAAACATCAATGGGGGAACAGACACCAGCGACAGACCCTGCTGGATCCACAGCCACCAGGAACCAGTGACTTGCGAGACCCACTGCACTTTGGAAAGACAGCTGAGCTGATCCAATGAATGAACAAGGGAACATTCATGCCAAGTTCCCTTGAACCCAAGTGAGGGAAAATGTGTACAAATTATAAGTATCAATCAACTAACTCTCAATTGAGCTCTCAAATCACTGGCAACTTGGAATCAAGAAGAAAGCCCTTCTGAAATGGGGCACTGACCTTCTGAAAGGGCAAGGCAAGACACGATCGGATTTAACCCTTCAGGCCCTTGCTCAGCCCAGCAGATCATCTTCCAGAGAAATGCAACATTGATATCTCCTTTCCCCTCTGACTTTGCACCGGGAAAGAGAGAATCCTCAGCTCCTCAGCTGCATACTAGTCCAGACAGAGGACCGAGAAGCCAGCTAAATTTATGCTCTGGGCTGTGGTCCATCGGCCAAGCCACGTTGTTCAATTAGCAAAGCTCTCCTTTGTAAACCATGCGGCCCGCTGCTCAGTGGATTTGAGCCTCTGCCATTCACATCATTTTTGTCCGGGCAGTCACTGCTCAGTGTTCTGCAAGTCACTGCCCTCGCTTAAGACCATACAAGGTTAGGGTTTGTGTCTACTTCGTTTCCAAGGTTCAGCTAGCTAGGTCCTGCTGGATTTCATATACAATTCAAAGGAACCCAGAGTTCTGCTGTTCCTGGGAGAAGAAATGTGAGCAAGTAAAACCCGTGGTTGACATAGGGGAAAAACGGACCGGGAGACGCCCTGAACTCTCTCAGAGAGTTTGTCCAGGTGGGCTTTGCAACACACTTTGCTCCAAAATTCCCTGTTCAGGCAAAGCCCAGCTATGTTCAACAGACAGAAAGTTGGCAGAGAGCCCCACCCCCGCGGCCCCCGAATGACAGGTTTGTTGATTTCATGTTACGCCTCCTTATGACAATCTGTTTTCTAAGGGCTCAGAAACAAGCCCGAGATGGTTTTGAGATAAGCATGCTCGGAGTGTGCTGACTTCCAAGCAAAGTGTTTGTGATTGTAGTCCTGGTGCTGCTCTCTGGAAACTGAAATCCAAGGAGAAAGCAGCCCGGAGAAAACTCTTAGGGATGTGGTTGTGGATTTTGAGCCCTTAGCTGAGCATTTTTGTTTCCACCACCTGTCCCCATCTCCCTCCTCCTTCCCCTGTTCAGTCCCTCTTCCCAGGAAAATAACCCCCAGTCTGAGCAGGGGCAGTGTCCAGTAGGCTAATATTGGTCGATGCCAGAGTGGCAGGGACTACAGAGACCACGCGGGTGGCAAAGAGATCTCACACGGGGGTCTCTTTAGGGAGGGGGCCCCATCCCCATGTTGCCCTGTCAGGAATATAGTTTTGAAGGCAACCGGGAAAAGGTTTTCATTTTACAAGCAGAAGACGCACTTTCAGGGGGTAGAAGGTCTCCACTCCTCCATTGGTAAGAAATTACAAGCATTTGGAGAAAACAGCTGTGAGGATGACTTCCTAGCTAGACTCCTTGACCTTGCTTTGTCCCCACGCAAGAGGCAAGTCGCAGCTGCGACAGCTGGCACACTTGCCTGCCATGTAAACGCTCCGATTGCTCTGCATTCTATTCTCGAAGTTTCCAGAAGGATCCAGGGGCCCTGAGGAATGTGGAAGGAATGTCAAGGCTTGCTTCAGACTCCTCTGGAAGGTCAGTGAAGTAAGAATGTGAGGCCCAGCACGAACCCAGCTCTTCACAGGCTTGCCTTTTTGTCACTGAGCTTGTTTTCGGGCCCCCACCTGGGCTGGAGGCAGAATTAAGTGCTGATGGCCTTTGGCCTGTTGGACCACTTGCTTCTCGGGGCCTGAGACTGCACCCCCAGTAATGTGCTCGTGAGCCCCAGCCAGGGACATACATGGGGCAGGGCTTGCAGGGGGCCCTGGTGGGTGTTCAGCAGATCCCAGCCTCTGGTGCCTGGGTTCAACCTCATCTCCTACACTTATCTCTTTTCTCTCCTGGCCTGATCCCTGTGAGCTATCTCTCCTCCAACCTGCACCCCTTCTTCCATTTGGCTGCCTTCCCCTCTCTCAGTTTCTGCTCTTTTCTCCTTTCCTCTCTCTGCCTGTGATCTTTTTCAGCCCTTGACAACTTTACCTCCCAGGCCACTTAATCAGCTTACTGAGTGCCTACTATATACCAGGACTATTCCCAACACTGCCTTGGGAGTAAGACGGAAAGATCCCAGACTTCCAAAGTGGACATGGTGGGGAGATGGTGAGACAGGTTGTCCACAAGGAAATGGAGAGGTGGATATGGTGACTTCAGGAACTGAGAGATGATATAAAGAAGATAAATGAGAGAAATGTGACAGAAAGTGACATTAGGGAGAAGAACACTGTTTCAGCCAGTTTGTTCATAGAAGGGTGTTTTTGAGAAGGTGACATAGACCTCAGACTTGAATATTGAAAAGGAGACTATTGTGTGAAGATTTAGGAGAAGGTATGCAAGTGCAAATGTCCTGAGGCTGCAGGGAGCATGGTGTATCAGAGCTAGAGTGGCTGGAGCTGTGAGCCTAGGGTTTCAGAGGCAGAAAATTCATTTTAAAAAGTTGTAATCTGGCGGTGCCTGGGTGACTCAGTTGGTTGAATACCCAACTCTTGATTTCGGCTCAGGTCATGAACTCAGAGTCCTGAGATAGAGTCTTGTGTAAGCATGGAGACTGCTTAGGAGTCTCTTTCTCCCTCTTCCTCGGCCCCTCTGCCCCACTCACACACTTGCCTGTGTGTGCTCTTTCTCTCTCTAAAAAAAATAAAATAAAATAAACAAAAACTTATAATCTGTAGGCAAGGATTTAGGGATGACTCTGGTGGCATTCAGCCAATACTAGCAGTTTTTAAACAGGCGAGTGCTGAGGTAATGTTCATGTCTTAGAAAGCTTCTGTCCGAACAAAGAGGCAGGACTGGTGGCCAAGGGTAGCCCTGAGTTAATGCAGGCTGAGATCACTAGTGTAACAGAAGAGGGACTGACCAGAGGTCAGATTCAGGATACATTTGGGAACTGGATTGGATAAGGCAAAAAGATCAAGAGATGAAAATTTCCTTTTTTGTTCCTCCCTTCTCCTCCTTCTTCCTGATTGACTGGTGCCATATACAGACTGTAGCAGGTCTGAGGTGGGGAGAAATCAAAAGTTGTGTCTTGGCCACAGTCAAGTCATATGGAAAGTGGGTACACATTAGAAAGGGCATTCCTTGTAGGAAAAGGCACTTCTTGCACAGTGCAGATAGACAGAGCCCACACCAGAGTCCAGGGCTTAGCCAACCTGACATGGGCTGGATTTCAGCTGGCTGCCTTAGACAGTGCACAAGCTAGACAGCCATACCTGGTGATCCTGGTTGGGGGCCATATTACCTCCAAGACAGCTGTTAGCCATTGAGGTGGAGATGGCAAGCGCTGAATGTGGTGGGTCTGAATTTCAAGGGCGCGTTGGAGTAGGGATGTGAGTTTATAGGGTGCGATCACATACA
The DNA here is from genome assembly GCF_964662115.1 of Mustela nivalis. Classification (NCBI taxonomy): domain Eukaryota; kingdom Metazoa; phylum Chordata; class Mammalia; order Carnivora; family Mustelidae; genus Mustela; species Mustela nivalis. The sequence continues at coordinate 167,937 of NW_028135506.1, forward strand.
ATGTATAGTATGAGGTGATTAGAGGTGGTGCCCTGGGCTGTGCATGTGCATGAAGAAGCAAAGGTGGCTAGAAAGGAAGCCTGGGCTGCTGTGTGTGAAGCAAGCAGTTCGGAAAAGGAGGAATCTGCAGAGACCCAAAAGGAGCTATTGGTGAGAAGGAGAACCACCCAGAACATAATGGCCCAATGGCAAATGAGTGTTTCAGGAAGTAAAGAGGCTCTGTGGACTGGTTGAGCACGTGAGGGATGAGCAAAGCATGCAGCCAGCTGGAGCCTCTGGGGTGCAGGGCAGGGAGGGAGAGGGAAGCTCCATCCCAGTAGGCTGGGGAGAGAGAATTTTGGAGAAGCTCTGATAGAAAAGGGAGAGAGAAAGAAGAGGTGGGGTCTTATGGGCTTTTTGAAGATGGGTGATCTTTTCCAAGATGATTTTTCACATGCATGGGGACGGAGCAGTAGTGAGGGTGAAATTGAAGATTGTGGAGAGGTGGGGAGGTGGGAGGTGCAGAGAGAGATGGCCCCTGGTGCTGAGTGGATGTGGTCACTGGACTGCAGCTAGGTGGGTCTCAGGATATGGGACATGGCTTGGCTCCAGGCTGCTTGTTTTCTCAGTGGTGCCAGAGCGAGGGGAGGGACAATGCAGTAAGGGTCTCAGGTGTGTGTAAGGACCTATTTAGAAACTGTCCCTGCTCCCCTTCCCCCAGGGGATTTACTTGGAGACAAGTCCCAGAAACCAGCTTCAGGTAACAAAGCCCAGATGCAAAGGTGGGTCAAGCCAGGTGGAGACATCCAAGGAGTATGGGCCCTGCCCTTTGGGAGCCTTTTTGGACGCCAATCCCAATCAAGGTGTAATAGGCTGGTTCAAATGTCTACTAGGGTAAATTGTAACTCAATTGGTCACCTAGCATCACTGTGGAGTTTCCTGTGTGTGTTACAATCTCATTGGCCACCTGTGGGTGGCCAGGCCCGACCGCATGGCCTTTGCCCATAAAAGCTAGTCTGTGAAACAGAGAAGGGTCGCCCTCTCCTGTAAGAGGTGCGTCCCCGAACGTTCGGTTAGATTCTTGATGCTTGGCGCGAAATAAAGCTTTGCTTGACCTTCGCTTTGTATCAGTCTCACTCCTTTAATCACAGACCCATTATTGGGATATAACAGTGTGGGAAGTGACAGGCTTGGCAGTGGGCAGTAAGGCGGGTTGGGTGCAGGCTCAGCACAGGGCTGCGCCCCCTCCAGCGGGGGTATGAGCAGGGCCCAGAAGGAAGGGCAGCCAGGCCTGGATGGTGTGTGTTCCGGAGCAGGGTTAGAGAAGAGGACACAGACTCTTAAGGCAGGAAAAAGGAAAGGCCTGAAGTAAACAGAGGAGGATATAATTACTATCTTTGAACAAAAACAAGACCTTTCTTCACTCAGTCACAAAAGCAGAAAGGATTAAAAGAGGACTTTTTACCCAAACAGCAGACATATGGAAGATACCATAAAGGAAACCACAAGCAACTCTTGTAGAAGGCGACTCTCTGAAGCACTTCCTAAGCCTAGGCCCTAGAAGTGAGAATTTTATAGGCATTCTTCTTTTTTTAATCCTCAGGACAGTACCCCAGCAAGGCTCCGGACTTGAACTTGAAAGGGCACGTACTTAACTTTGTTTTCATTTTCTTTTTCGTACTTTCTCAACCTTGGAAAGAATATTTACAAAACATAGGTGGCAATTGAAAAAGATTGAATATCCACAGAATATTAAAATCTCCCATAAATCCATCAGAAAAAGAACAATCTTAACAGAAAGAGAAGCAAAGAGCTAGCAAAGACAGTTCACAAAAGAAGGAAATCCAAATGACTAATAACAGGCTCCTGGGCCATAGGCCTCAGGAAGATAGAAGAAAGCAAATTACAATGAGAATAAGACCCTATTAGTTTAACAAAGATGAAACCCTCCGGGGCAGCTGCTAGTCACAAATATTTGGCCAGAGTTTAAGTTGGTGCCCCCTTTGTAACCAGCTACTTGGCGGTATTGGAGGCTGTCTCTTTTCTCTCAAAAATACCTCTTGAGAATTTATTTTATGGAAATCAAGCATGCTAAAATATACGCTCAAAGATTCTGCTATTTCTTTATCTGTTAGAGAAAAAAGGAAATGGTACGAATGGCCACGAATAAGGAACTGGTGACATAAATTGTGGGAAGCTATACAATACAATGGAAAGTTTAAAAATATTGAGGGAGTAGCAGAAGAACGGACCTGTGAAAAAGTCTACGATCTACTGCTTCGTGAATAAAGGAAATTTGGTACTTTGTACAAGACTGATTCTCCTAAGCCTTGGAGAAGCTTGTTTGCGTGTGGAAAAAAGTATAGAATAACATACAAGACTGTTCCTGCACTTGGGGGGGTACGGAATTTGGGAAGGCTTTCGCTTTTGTTTTTTCTATTTCATTACCGGAGTTAGGTCACAATGAATAGATGGTATTTTCCTAGCCATAGAAAAGGGAATAAAATGTCATATAGTTAAGACAGCTCCCTCAGGAGGGGAATTCCTTTTTGTCTCTGTCAGTTTTTACCAGTCTCCCTTCCTCCTTCCCCTCCTCTCTCTCCCTCCCTCCCCCTTCCTCCCTTCTTTCCTTTCTTCCCTCCCCAATCTTCCTTCCCTCTCTGCTCTCTTTCTAATATTTCCTCCGCCACCACGGTTCAGTGGCTGCGTGCCACCCTGTGACGCCTCCCGCCGCATGGTCTGTGGAGGGGCCCTATCTGACAGGTGTTCCATGTCCCTGGCACGGAGCCCAGCACAGCCCCAAGTACAGCAGCAGCCCCACTTAGTAATTCCTGTTGAGCAGCGGATTCAACGCTGCTTGCTAACACATCTGCTTTGGATCACGCTGTGGGAGCAGTGTGGCTAACAAGGCGTGCAAGACCCCCTATGAGCAGAGAACTGACGGCGGCCAATGCTCAAGGTAAGTGTGTGGAAGGGTTCACAGAGACCTTGAAATAGACGGAGATCTACATTTGTGTCAGCTGTCTGCTGGTGCTCAGCATGGACGTCACATGGGACATAGCCCATAAATGGAAAAATGAATGGATGAACAAATGAATGCCTATTAACGTATTTCATAGAACATTCGTGGTTGCTGACATGTTCTACATTCAAAACCATCGTACAGGAGAGCCTTGCTTCTCCAAGTGTGGTCTGAGGACGATCAGCGTAGTTACTGTGTTAGAAACACAGGATCTTGGGCACATGTCAGTGGCTCAGGCAGTTGGGCATCTGACTCTTGTTTATCGCTAAGGTGTGATCTTGGGGTCCTGGATCAAGCCCCACATTGGGCTCTCTCCCTCTCCCTCTGCTCGTCCTTCCTCCTGAGCACTCTCTCTCTAAATAAATAGAATCTTTACAGGAAAAAGAAAGAAAGAAAGAGAGAAGGAAAGAAAAAAAGGATGGATGGATCTTGGGCACAAACTGCAAAATCAAATCTGCATTTGGACATGAGTCTCACTAACTTATGTGCCTGTTAAAGCGTATGGGGGACGGGCGGGGCGGGGCGGGGAGAAGCGTGGAGAGTATCCAGCTGCTGTTTGTTTGTTTGTTTGTTTGTTTAATTTCTGGGCTTCATGTTCTCCCCTACCTCTTTGATACCAAATTATGGGACTTTAAAAGTTTTGCTTCAGAATGGCCCAGAAGAAAAGGCCCCAGATAACTACAAACCTTTGCCAGCAAGGAGAGATTTTTCAGAGGAATTTTCTTTTTCATCAAGGGTAAGATAGCTGTGTTCCCATCTGTGGCTAATTCCTCTTCAGCTTTGCCTGGTTCCAGCCACCCCCCGGGATGGTCAGGCTTAAGGCCAGAAGGCCCCTCTCTTTAGATGAGTTGAGCAAACTGGCTGTTTGCCCACCACAGCCTGCACCTGAGGCGAGGCCTGGTGGCCCCAGGAAGCCACCAGTCATGGGGTGTTTTCCATTGGAGCTCAGCTGCCAGGGACAGACTTGCCCTCCGTGCTGCTGGCCACACTCCTAAAGCCCCATGAAATTGGCCACAGCCAGACAGCTCTTCACAGACGGAGGGGGCGGGGTGGGGCGGACTCCACAGGGGTGTCCAGGATTATGATTGAGGGGCCCTGGCAGGGAGGAGTGGAAAATGAGATCCTGATTCGAAGCCTGAGCTGTGGTTGCAAGTCCCGGACTGCTTTCCAGCAGAATGTTAAGGCCCGCGGCTCACAGCCAGTGTTCTGAGCCCTGGCCTCCTGTCCCTGTCCCTCCTGAGCAGGGCTCACGCCAGTGTCCGCTGGGGGTGGCACCATCCAGGAAGGAAGGTGTCTGTGCTTGTAGGGCAGGCTCATGGTGACTCTCAGGGACACATGACTTTATCTGTTGAAGAGTGCAGGAGGTAGCTGGGCTCTCCTTTGTCCAACTAGCCCACCCCCACCCCCCACTACCCCCACTGCCTCCTGCCCTGCTCCTCCCATTTATTCAAGGGCAGACAGAAGCAAGCTGAGCTGGGCTGGATTATTCTGTCTCCAGCTGCAGAAACTTGACTTTGTTACTGTGATAGCGCTGTCAGGATAAAGATTCTAAAGAGACGGCCTCTCTGCCATCTTGAATTGATTGAATGAACTTCTGCCAGTCTGTCTGGAATAGGAGATAAGTCCAATCCCATTTTAATTGTATCCAAGGTCGCTGGATAAAGCTGGCATTTGATAAAGAGGTAAAATACTATTGCAGCATGGGAAAAGTTTGGGGGGGCTCGAGAACATTTTGTAGGTCTATTTACAAGTTCTCGCTGCTTCTGCAAACAAAGCATTCCTCAAAGTACCCAGGCATTGTTTCAAGTCCAGACCGAGATAGATTCAGGGGCCTGGCCACTACTGACAAGCTGCTAGGGACTCCTGGGTGGCTCAGTGGGTTTGGCCTCTGCCTTTAGCTCCGGTTGTGATCTCAGGGTCCTGGGATCGAGCCCTGCGTCGGGCTCTCTGCTCGATGGAGAGCCTGCTTCCCTCTCTCTCTCTCTGCCTGCCTCTCTGCCTACTTGTGATCTCTGTCTGTCAAAATAAATAAATAAAATCTTTAAAAAAAAAAACAAAAACTATTGACAAGCTGCTAGAAATTCAGGTTCCCTCGTGTGCTGGGAGAATCTTGATCACTGGCAAAAATCCAATAGTTCTCTGAAAGCAAAGATGATTCTGCTACTCACGATACCTCAGCTGTTGAGAGACCATTTTGATCAGAAGCAAGAAGCATCCTCTGGGAGCACCGGAAGTGAGGAAGCAAGGTGCTTTCCCATCAGGGACCTCTGGGCAGGGAGAGTGGCTGCGGGCGTGGAGGCAGGGGTGCTCTGAGGCGCATGCGCTGAGGGCAGATAGAGCTGAGGGGGCATTTGAACCCAGCCCCTTGCTGACGAGCTCTGACACTGGCTCACCAAGTTCTTTTGAGCCCCAGCTTCTTCTTCAGCTATAAAATGAGAAGAACAATATCCTTCACAAGTTTGTTGATTGAGTGAGGGAACATCCCTAAAACACCTATTTCTGTCCCTGTCCCACTGCTCCCTGTAAAATTCATTCTTCTTATGAGCATCAGAGATTCCCCATAGCCATGTGAGAGAAAGAAATGGGTTATCGCAATGACTTTTTTGTGTCTCTATCCCTCCAGTTCCTTACCTGCTTCCAGTCAGGGATTCAGATGTCCTTCGCTCCTAGCTCCCCCTCCAGCCCCTGGAAATTCATGGGCATGGGCACCAGGGCCCCTCATGGGAGAAGGTCTTGGTCAGCGGTGCAAGTTCCTCTTGGAGGAGAAACATGCTGATTCCAAGCACCACACTGGTATGAGTGCAGATCCTGGATGCCCCCAACCCCCCTATCCCCGCCCCAATCCCCAGAAGGGCTTTGGCTTCAGGAGATGTCTGAGAGGGGGTGGTTATAGGTGAAGGGGCTTCGGGCAAGGGAAAGAGACCACAAGAAGGAGGCATGCACCCAGAACATTGGTGTGGGCTCTTTCTCTCTCTCTCTGGTGCCAAATCATTTATTTTGTAGATGATATACCTGATGGTTTTACAGTGGAAACTCTTCTATGCCAGCCATTAAAGTTTGTAATCATGTTCTAAATGATCTCAGCAGAAATCCCCATTTTACAATGAGCGAAATTTTCACCACAGGATGCTATCTTGAAAAACATCTCTCTCTAGGTATTCCTGGATATCAGCTTCCAAAACCATCCTTTCTGTCATATATCACAGAAATATTGAGAAAAAGTTTAGAAGCATTTTTAAAGAAATCTGTAAATCTTTTGCTTTCCATCTTTTTTTTTTTTAATAAAAAATATTTATTTGAGGGGGCACTTGGGTGGCTCAGTTGATTAAGCAACTGCCTTCGGCTCAGGTCATGATCCTGGCATCCTGGGATCGAGCCTGCATCAGGCTCGCTGCTTGGCAGGGAGTCTGCTTCTCCCTCTGACCTCTCCCTTGTCATGCTCACTTTTTCATTCTCTCTCTCTCAAATAAAATACTGTTTAAAAAAATATTTATTTCAGAGACAAAGAGAGTGCGAGCACAAGCAGGGGGATGGGCAAAAGGAGAGGGAGAATCTCAAGCAGACTTCATGCTGAGTGCGGAGCCCGACATAGGGCTTGATCCCAGCACCCTGAGATCACGACCTGAGCCGAAATCAAGAGTCGGATACTTAACCGACTGAGCTACCGAGCCGGTTCCCATATTAAAAATTTGTTAAATACTTAAGACACTCAAAAAGGAATAAAAAATATTATTATGGGGACACCTGGGGGGCTCAGGGGTTAAAGCCTCTGTCTTCGGCTCAGGTTATGATCCCAGGGTCCTGGAGTCAAGCCCTGCATCAGGCTCTCTGCTCAACAGGGAACCTACTTCCTCCTTCTCTCTTTCTACCTGCCTCTCTGCCCACTTATGATCTCTATCTGTCGAGTAAAGAAATAAATTTAAAAATCTTAAAAAAAATTATTGTGCATATAACCATATATTCATCAACTGGTTTAATTTTAGAGTCAGAAATAACAAATATAAAACATTTTTCTAGAATAAGTATCGATGAGATAACAGTATATACAAAAGAAAGCAAGGGTGTAAACAGAGATATCAGGATGGTGGTTATTCCTTGTGGGGAAGGTGAGGAAAGAGGGTGAGGAGGACCATGTAGCTAGAGGTATGGTCCAGTTCTCAGCTTTCTCAGAGGCTGTCATGAACCAGTCCATTAAACTAGTATGCCTTTGGAATTCTATGAAGTTTTCCCTCAAAGACTTAAAGCCCAAGAAGAAATTCTAGATTTCTTCAAAATCTCTGGTCTACGAAAGGATGGTATGCTTATTGAGATGATAATCATTCATTCGGCAACCATGAATTCAGACTCACAAGGCAATAGGCCACAGGTAGAACTAGATGCAGTGAAATGACCCAGATTTTCTGTAGTGTAGTTTTGGTGCCTAAACCTAACCCTAACCCAAACAGGGAATGCCAGACTGCACCTGATCTATTTTAGGCAATCAAAGAAAATTTCCGTCACGTGACAGGCACAGAGCAAAACCAATGTGAGCTGCTCACATGCAGTTTTACACTATAGATCTCTTGCCCTGCTTTTCAAAGCAAAGGCATTTCCGCAAAGTGAGTGTGTTCACCACACATCTGGTATCAGACCTATTCAAGATTGCTATAAAAAGATTATTTATAACTCCTCTTCTACTCTTACTTACTACATAGATTACATCGTTGTTCCATATTGTTACAATACATCAACACTTACCCCCCTTTTCTTGCATTTGTTACTGAGCCGGTCAAAACACCTTGAAAAGAGAAACTCACAGGGTAAGAAAGAGCATGCAATTCTACTTTTTCCTGGGCTTGAAGGTTTCTTCCAGCTGGGCCACTCTTGGCATAAGGAGAAGGCCTTCTATCTCTTCCCTTGGGCTTTCTTCCCTCTTGGTAGGAACGTTTCACACAAAGGTATCTTCCTTCAGTATTCAGCCTTAAATGAAATGGGTTTGGGGAGATTGTGTTTTTTTGTTTGTTTTTGTTTTGTTTTTTTTTTAAGATTTCATTTATTTACTTGACAGAGAAAGCATGAGAGAACACAGGCCGGGGGAGCTGCAGAGGGAGAAGCAGAGGGAGAAGCAGACTCTCCACTGAGCAGAGAACCCAATGCAGGACTTGATCCCAGGACCCTGAGATCATGACTTGAACCAAAGGCAGACAGACATTTAACCAACTGCGCCACCCAGGTGCCCCCGGAGAAGACGGTTACTCAAAATGCTATGCCTTCCTCTACTTAAGGGCTAGTCATTGACACAAGATAGACCAAGGAAGTTCTTCACAACCCAGGAGCATCTCTGAAATTTGAATCACGGTACCTCTTTTGGTAGAGGTGGGGGGGACAAAGGGACAGAGATGAAAAGATGGGAAGCCACTTAAGTGAGTTTGTGTGAGTGGCATAATCGGGTTTGTTGAAATAAGTTTCTAGGCCCAAGATGCAACTGCTCTGCCGGGGTGCCGTGTCAGTGAACAGAAAACTTGTAGAACTCTCATGTCTCTGTGAAAGTTCCCCTTGACCAGAAACTCCATATATCCAGTTAGCTAATCCCCAAAAATGCCAGGGCAGCTCTGGGCTCTATCCTTATTTCCTGTTTCCTATTCACTTTCTTTCTCTTTCTTATTCCTTATTCTTCATTCTGTAGAAGTTTTCCTGCCTTCTACCTCATTTTGGTGTTCTCTGGACTCTTGGGAATGGAGACCACCTGCTTCATGAAGGGTTAAATAAGGTGTATTCCTATCATCTGAATTGCCTTTACTTATTTTTTAGCAGGTTAAACTGTCACCAAGTTCTAGGTCCGAGTCCCTCTGGTGAATTCCCTTTATTGTGAACCAGCTAGAGTTTTTGTCTAGCACTTGCGAAGACCTCAGAGTCCCAACCTTGGGACTGCATATGTGGTGTGGTCTCTGACAACTCAAGTCTAAGTCAAATATTACACACCTGGCCTCAGGATTGAATCACGGAAACCAGCCATGTGAATGAAATCCCTAATCTGGAGAGAGATGAGATTGTGTTCACTTCCCTTCACACGTACTCCTGAGCCACTTCAAAGCTCTATATTGTGTATTGAATCAATTCCAAGTGCAAAATGACTGCTTAGGGCACCATGAGCTCCTCAAGTTGTGTATTTTCTCCCTCCCCTTGGAAAAAACAATCAGTAGTAAGAGGGGTCTCTCCTGCCCCTACAGGGATTCCAAGGTGATCCCAGGGGTTGCCCTGTAAATTCCTTATATTGTGGTTTTCCTTATCCCTTGCCCCCATCCTTGAAAAAATGATAGGGAGTGATTCCTTTACTAGTAGCAGGAGGCTAGGCCCCCCACTGCATCTCCTGGAAGCTCTAGAAAAGAACCATAACAAAGCAGAATTGGCCACCACCAATCCAGCCCCAGTTTTGGACCTGGTGTTGCAGGCGAGGGCAGGAGAAATGAATGCTCTCTTGAAAACAAAACCAGAAGTGCAACAAGCAGCTGGCCGTGGACTGGGTTTGTCTAAACTGAAGCCACGCCCTCCAGGACGTGCGTACCTGGCTGTTCACTAGGGCAAATCCTTGTTCTTGTTTCTTAACCTTCACTTCATCAGCAAAGCACTCCCTGTTAATCCTTTAAGCACAGATGCCAAGGCAGTGTTCCAGTTACTAATCAGTGTGAAACAGCCATTGGATGCCCTTTGCAGGTTGGGGGAAGGGAATTGGGATGGGCCCCAGAGGGCCTGACTTGTCCCTGCTCCTTGGTGCCAGGTTGTGGGGAGGGGGGCGGGCCTGGACTGGGTTGACTCCAAAGACACAGTCACTCAAGGGCCTGGGGGTTGAGCGAGTGGTGGCAGATGGATGCAGTCCAAGATGGCTTGGTCATGGTCATGTATGTCTGGCACAGGTTGGGGACAGCTGGAGAGCCAAACTCAGTGGGGTTTCAGCTGCAGAGCCCAGTAGGAGACCCAGGGATCTGTGTGACTTTTACACCCAAGCCCAGGCCCTACCTGGCCTCCCTCTCACCATGGTACTGCCTGGCCTAGGTCCAAGGAGAGGCAAGTCAAGAAATTGGGAACCATGTTCAAAGCCACCACGGGCTGGAGGAAGACTCCAGGAGTGTTGCTAGTGAAGGCAAGAGGGAGCCGGGACAAGCGTGGCTTCAGTCAGTTAGCACTCACACACAGCTCCCTCATTTCTCCAAAATACAACTCTCAAAAGCCCCCTCTGCTTTCCTACAGCCTGCCAGGGCCAAGTGCAGTGGTCTGAGGACCTCGTGCAAGGTCAGCTACTGTTGGCCCACATACTAAGCCTCATAGCACCCATTCTTTCCAATGTTGGGGAAGTGGGGTGTGGAGGAATGCAGTGATGGCTGAGCCCAGGCAAAGAGTGACATGGGAAAGACCCACCCTTTCTCTCCTTTGTCCCTGACCACAACCATGGTACCCTTGAAATTCCCTTCCCTCAAACTCTACCCATGTCCAGCCTGAACATTCATGGACTCCCAGAAGTGGCTCCAAACTTGGGACCCCTGTGGCCTCTGCCTGCTGAGTCTTCAGCCCCCCAAACCTGCAATCCCTTCACCAAATCTGCACATCTGAACGTCTTCCCTCTGGCCAGCCCCAGAATCAGTGAGCTTGTGAGAGGATGGGCTGGGGTGCACAGGTGGTGCTCTCTGGAAGCGTGATCCTCGGGCAGGCCTGGACAGCTGCCGCCCATCCGTGTGCAGGGGCACCAGAGCCAAGCGCCCAGAGGGTATGAGAACCGTGGTGCCCTGGCCAATGCCCATCCGATGGGGCGGGCACATTTACATGCCACCTTAAATAGCAAAGGAAGGAAGGGATGTTGGGCATGGACAGCATGGAACAAGAGTTACAATCAGAGCTTCGAAAAATCATGAAATCCTTGCACTGAGCAAGGAATGAAATCCCAGAGCATTGGTGGAGATAAAAAGTGAGGGGATATACGTGTCACACGGAACCTTCACAGACGTGCGAGGGGCAGATGTCAGTGGGCTCTGAGCCCCTTCCCTCCAGGCAGGCCCCGCCTCATCTCTCAGGGCTCTCTCCATCCAGAGAGCAGGTGTGCTACGGACCGTGGGTGTGACTTGTGGCTCTTCACAGCTCTCCTCATAAAATGAGCTGCACCCTAGGGAAAGGCCACGGCCCGGCCCTTTGCACTGACATTTCCCTCAGGTCTAATTACGCACCAAGAAATAAAAACATAAGTATAGAACAGGAAATTTATGTTACATAAATAAGACCTTGCGTGCTGGGGAGCGCTCCCCAGCTTCCAGCTGCAATAATGGTGAAGGCTCAGCCCCACAGCTCTGGACTCCTTGGGTAGCTCTGCACGCAGGCTGCCAACAACCCCAGCACACACCACGTGCTTCCAAGCCCATTTCCAACTTTGGTGGTGAGACAAAGCCTGTTCTTGGAGTTTTCGTTCTCATTTGTCTTTGAATCTGGCTTAGTTTTGTGGTCTGGCAGAGCTCAAATCGAAATCCCTGCTTGGGCCCCTCACTCAAACTTGTGAGCCCCTGTTGGCCCCTTCATCACCCACCCCCAGCCTGGCCAAGCAAGCTCTCTCTGCGCTTTTTCTCTGTCTTTAATGGGATTAGCCTCAATGTTCCCGTTCTTTGGGTCTTGCCCATCCTACCGTAGGTCCCCTGTGGTGCTCTGGGTTGTCATGCCAAGTCTTCATTTCCTTGGGTCTAATTCTGTTTCTATGCATTTTCATGGGAATTTATAGTGTCAGCAGAGTATACATCCCTTCCGCATTAGTGCTGGGATGGGGCAACCGACTTGCTTTGGCTGATGGACTAGGAGGGAAGACAATACGAGCAGACTCTTTAAATGTGCGCTTGTGATTTGGTTTGCTCTTTTGTACTCTGCTTCCAGAATGAAATACAGGAGGAACAGACCTTGGCCCAACTTTGAGCCTGAAGCAGAAATGCCCCCAGCCAACCTGAAGACCCATTAACCAGAAAAGTTAAAGTTTGTAAGCTATGGAATTTGGGGACTATTTGTTATACAGCATGTTGGAAGGGAAAGCTGATTAATACAGACCTCATGGAGAGAAACAGCCTGCCTTATAGCCAATCACATGATCCTTCTGAATGGTTGACTGTAACTGTTGGCCTCCCATGGAAGGCCACTTACACCAGTCAGCTCAGCACTTTCCTCCCTCAGCTCCCTCCCATCCCGTGGGCTGGCTGAGGACACCAGCCTATCTTCCTTCCTTGTTACCAGCTTAGACAGCTTTTGGTAGAGGAGGCTGGTGGTTTTACAAAGCAGATCACAAAACAGGTCCAGAGCTAACCACTCTTGGCCCATCCTTCTCCACAGGGAAGTTGCATTGATGTCCTTCCTGCTAGCGGCCTGGTCTCCCCTCTCCAGAGAGAGTGCTGCTTTTTAAAAATTAATGTAAAATATATATAATGTAAAATTTAACTTTGTAGCCGTTTTGGGGTGTTCTGTTCTGGGGGTGGCATTAAGTACATTCACACTACTGTGCAACCATCACCATCATCCATTTCCAGAACTTTTTCTTTTCCCCAGTTGAAACTCTGTGCTCATCAAATATTAACTCCCCATTTCCCCCACCCCCTGGCCCAGGCAACCACCATTCTTTTTCTATCACTATGATTGTGACTATTCTAGGTACCTCCTATGGGTAGAATTGTATAATATGGGTCCTTTAGTGTTTGGCTCATTGCACTTAGTGTAATGTCTTCTAGGTTCATCCATATTATAGCATGTGTCAGAATTTCTTTCCTTTTTCAGGCTAATAGTTCCCTGTGTGCATACGCTACATTTTGTTTATTCAACCTTCCAATACATATTGGGGTTGCTTCTGCCTTTTGGCTGTTGTGAGTGGTGCTGCTATGAACATAGTGTACCACAGGCTGGTGACTCTTACCCCTGGTGATGCGGCTAGAGGGTAAATACCAGAAGGTGTGTTTGGGGGGAATGTTGAAGTCAAGCCTGGGAAAATGAATCAAACCATGATGTTCCCGTGAGGTCTCTCCTAAATAGCTTGAGGTGAAGGAGAAGCACAGAAAGACAAGCGCCTCAGCATTCCGACAACTTTTTCAGAAGAAACTCTTTCTGATTTCTGACCTCAAACATGGTAAACCCTTGGTCGGTACAGAGCTAGGGACTGCACAGGGTCTGTAGTCTCTTGTGCATAGGTAATTGTCACGTGTTGTCTCCAATGGTGGCCGCCATCACCTCCCTCCTTCCCTGGACATGCATCCTGCTCCACTCCTCAAGAAAGGAGTGTCTTCCAACCTGGCCCATGTCTTCTGACCTAGCCTGGCCCTGTAATGTGCCTTCAGCATGGTGGAAGTGATGCTTTAAGGAGGAGGCTTTAAAAGACCTCACATCTTCTTTCTTTCCAGGAGGAAATCAGAAACCATGTAGGAAGGCTTGCTACCAGGTCCACCATGAGGAAGCCCAAGCCAGCAATGTGGATAGGGCACACAAAGTAGCACTGAGTAACTAAACTCATAGACAAAGCAAGACCCCAGTCACATGACCCCTGTTGAGCCCTCTCAATCAGCCCTCTGGCTGCCATTTTGGACTTCAGCTTCCTGCTGAAACCTAGATGTTAGTGGCCAAGGAAAGCTTTTCCTTCCATGCCTTGTACAAACTTCGGACCCAAAGATTTTGTTGTTCTTAATGCACTAAGTTTAGTACACTCAGTTTTAGGGAGGCAGCAATAGACACCTAAAACGGTGGTCTAGCACTTCACTTAGGATTGTGGGAACAATTAGCATTTACTGTTTTATTCTCATTCTTTTGGAACTTCAGAAGACAATGAGACAAGTGAAAACCTATTTTAACAGCCTGCTACATGTATTTCAAGATATTTCTGAGAAGATTTAGATGTGATGTTTTGTTAACTTTTAGCAGCCTTTCTTAAAAGATACTATCATCAGGAAGGAGCCTCTGAAAAGAAAAATCTGACAATGAGCAATCGGTTGGCTCCTAGTATTTCAGAGCCTGGGGAAAGAGTACAAATAGAGACCCACATACCATATGTCTAGATACTTAAAGGCAATAAATCAGGCTAACAACCGATTCAATTAAATAAAATATGTTCTATCTTGCCATTTTGAAAAAAAAAAAATACCTTCATAAGAATCTTTTTTTTTAACTCCTTTTTTTCCTTCATAAGAATCTTGAAGGCCAAGTTCAAACTCACAATTCTCTGTTATTTGGAATTTCACATCAGAATCTGGTGGTGTCAGGAGACCTGGCTCTGGCTCTTGGCCTTCGTTCCACGCACAGCCTTTGTCTGTGGAGTCATGGATGGCATGACCATGGAGTCATGGATGACATGACCTCCTCTTGGCCATGAAAATAGGCACAGAGCATTGCCAATGGGGAAGCCCACAGGAGTCTCTGATGCACAGGTCTGATGGCACTTGGTCACATACTGCCTATGTGGTTGACCTTCATTCTGCAATCCCTCTTGGAGGCCTGGTCTCATACCTTTGCGGGTTGGAACTGATATGGTATGTCCCATCATAAATCATATGATGTACAGTAGCCAAAGCCTCCATGCAAACAAAAACCCTCTTATTAGGCAGGACATTCCAGAGGCCTAGACATCACCTCCCAGGAGCCAAGGACAAAAGCCAGACCTTTCTTTAGGTAAGGCTAATTCTCTGCAACATGGGGTTCCAGAGGTGGTTCCTTCCTACCTAGGTCTGCCGTGGTATTGATCAGAAATCCTCCCCATGAGTGACATAATCCCTGTGGGAGTGACTCAGTGACAGATGTGGTATGGCTGCATGGCAAATTATCCAAGAAGCCCACATTTTCAAAGAGCATGGGAGGGAAGGAAGTTTCTAGTCCAAGAAGAGAGACTCAAAATTACACAGCATGGCAGGAATAATGTCAGGAGAACCTAGAATGAGCTGAGGCTCATGAAAATCACCAGCCCAAATAGTCTTCTTAGCCACATTCCAGTGAGAAATGCCAGGAATGACCTGTTCTGGGTGATGGTGTGTGGTACTGTTGATCAGCTCTGCTGCTCCTGAAAGCTCTATGGAATAGGGAAATCTGTTCACTTGTTCAATGAGAAAGGCAAAGAAAGTTAAGAGAAATCTATTTTTTTCCCTACATTATAGGCCAGACAGCTTATTATTTTGTAGTAAGATGTGTAACTTCTACCATACAGATGGAGGGAACTATGTCAGCATCAACGGAGCAGTTACATGGAAAACCAAATTATTACCAAGTTACATGGCAGGTATGGATTCCAGACAAGGGGAGGCTAATCTTAAAAACTACACTTCCCTCTTCCATGAAGCTAGGGCACAGTTTCTTTCTGTGGGAACAGTCCAGAGTCCAGAGTCTGCTATTGCCTCTTCCCTCCTATCTTGCTCTGGCCAACCTCTGTCATCTCCTACAGATTTATCATCAGCCAACTTGGCCTCAGAGTCATATTTTTGCTCACCGATTCTTATCGTTACTTACACTGTTATTGACCACTTAGGTTCTGGAAGGGGCACATCAATTACTCTAACGTTCCAACTACAAAACACGATAATCTTGAAGGATGCTCTCCCAATCCTACCCGACTCTAGTTTACCATCTAATAAGCAAGCTTTATGAAGGTTCTTCCCATCCCCATTAACATGCACGAAGGCTAATGTAACCCAGTTCCTACTGAGGACTGAGGTTTTTAATTATAGTTTTTATTCTTTTGCTAAGAAAACTAAGAGAAATTTAAAGCCAAAGAGACTGAAAGACTAAGGGAATGCAAAACCTTTGTATCCCATAGTTGGATTCAGCACAGAATCCGAAAAACTCCTTGTGATGTCTTTCGTGAGTGAGCTAGGGAAACATATACTAGGTGACTATGTCCACAAGTAGGTTTATATCTGGCCTATATTTGGCTATTAGATCCTTGTGCCCAAAGGATCTGTTGGTCATTGTTTGGGTTTCTCATTTTTATTGACAGGTTGGATCAAAAAACCAAAACT
Organism: Mustela nivalis; assembly: GCF_964662115.1. Classification (NCBI taxonomy): domain Eukaryota; kingdom Metazoa; phylum Chordata; class Mammalia; order Carnivora; family Mustelidae; genus Mustela; species Mustela nivalis. The sequence goes on from NW_028135506.1 coordinate 183,921, forward strand.
TTTTTTTTTTTTTAAATCACTTTACCGATGACAGCTGGGGGTAGGGGGACCAGATCACTGACTGATAGCCTGAATAAAAGAGTCAAGATTCACAGGGATCTTGACCATAACAACAAAAGAAGTTTAATTGAGATGACTATTAGGTATTATTCATATAAAAGTTATATATTTGCATGTTCAGATTGAAGCAGACCTGGCATGATAGGAATTCATGAGAAGAATCCGGAGGGGTTTTTAGTTACCATGAGCTTTGTCTGAACCCTCAATAGAATTACCCCAAATAACAACATGATCTTAGAATGCATCGAGATAAATAAAGCAAATACATCTATGGAAGTGGTGGCAGTTTGCCACAGCCGGCTCTGGGCAGATTAATTCTGGAGGACTGCTCCTGGTATTTTGGCTTCATATTTCATTGATCGGGTGCAGGGAGAGGGGACTCAAAGTGAGGATGACTCTGGAAACGCCATCATTTTGAGTTTGTTGAGGAAGCTTTGAGTTTTGAGTCTGAAACAAGAAGGCTTAGTGGCGGCTTGCTCACCTCACTGTGCTCTAACATTAGAAGGGCCATTATGGGGAAAGGGTCATAGATTTATTCCATGGTACTCAAGGAAAGGCAAGATTAGGATGAATGAATGAATGGGAGTAACAGGAAAGGCTTCACCTCTATACAGGAAAGAATTCTCCAAAATTAATATCATATAGTAACTAGCTTTCTGTCCATGGAAGTATTCTCCTAGGGATATTGTACAGGAAGCTTTCGGAATCCAGGGAGATATGGTATTTGAACAAAATGGAGGATTCCCTGATGGTGGAAATTTCAAGCACCGTGGCAGGCTGTGATACTCATCAAATTAGACCATGATGGCCGCAGTCTCCTGCCCCTCTAGTAACAAAAGAATGGCTCTGGTCCCAGAATTGAATTACTTCCCCCCCTCCAACATTTTGAAGGTTTGTAATAAATCAATAGCTTTGTTGCACCCAGACTGAGGTTCTGGCTTTTCACATTGGCAGAGGCAATCTCTCATTTGACTGTAATGCAATTGGAATAAAATTAACTCACTTTCCATATGGTCAGGTGTGCAGAAAGTCCACATCCTTATTCATTTTTCCTGGATTGTGATCCTTTGTATGTTTCAAACATCTGCACGGCTCAAGGTCTCCTATTTATAGCTGATGAGATGCCGTGATGGCCCAGAGGCTGACTTCTTCTACTCATTCCTCCATAAAACTCACAGTGGCTATAAAAACAGGCCGTTTTCTAGAAATTGTACCTCTATTATTTTTCATACACACAATGTGGCACCTGCAAAGATGTATCTGTGCTGACCTTGTAAACATGTGACTTGGCTTTCCTTTTCACCGCAGAGAACACATTTGATGAAAATCAGATGGAGCTTGAGGTCATAAGTGGGAGTTTGCCAAAGGAGTGGTACTTAAGGGATGGGAGAATAACAATCATAGATGCACATGTCCTCAGGCTAAGACACTAATTACTGTGAAATGGACACTTTCTGAGGCAACAGCAGACTGTATACGTTTGCATGAACTTGAGAAAGCTCTTGGGTGTTTCTGGGCCCATGGAGTTGCATAAAAAATTCCCTAGTACTCACGATGCTGACTTTCCTGAGAACACAACTCCCTTTCCCTAATTGCGTATATATATGTGTCACTGTAGCTCCGGGTAACACGTGCTATGGCAAATTTGCAGGGGTTATCAGAAAGGTCAGTCCATTATGCTCATGCTCTTGCTTCTTCTGTTCCCAAGCTAAGGTGAAGCCAGAAGCCTGTGGTCTTCATTACCTGACATCAAGACATCAAAGTCAGGTGTATAATGCTTGGAAACATGACAAAGTACAATTGCATTGGCTTTCAGCTCCAAATTTTTTTCATGTAAAATGGATTCTCCCTTTTCAAAAAAGCTTGATTGATTGATTGGTTTATTTATTTATTTTTAGAGAGTGATGGAGAGAACATGAGTGAGTGTGGGAAGGCCAGAGGCAGACAGAATCCTCAAGCAGACTCTCCCTGCTGAACAGGACCCAGAGATCATGACCTGAGCTGAAATCAAGAGTCAGACATTTAACCTACTGATCCACCCAGGCAGCCCAGGTTCTCCATGTTTTAGAACTCCTACTAGAAAAGAAACAATCTCAGAGATGCTGCACAGAGAATTTGACTCAATCAATGAGTTTCAGGTAAGTACTAATAGGGAAATAGCTTCAGTCTTTTCAAAAGGTAGATCAAGAATTTAGACCATGACCTGAGGCACACTCCTGCCTTACCTTTTTTTTCACCCTTCGAGTAATGAAGAGAGAACAATTCACAGTAGGCTTTGTCTTTGGAAGTTGTCTTGTGATGTGGCATTGTGGAAACATCCAGGTCTCTGAGTGCAGACCCCACTGTGTGTGGCTGTGAAGCCAGATGTGTGAGTAGGTGGACGGGGCCCCTCTCCTGGCAGTTGCAAGTGAACAGATACAAGGCTTTTTGGCTCCTATATTATACAGAGTCTGAAGTTAGAACTAAAAACGGACTTTGGAAATAACCTTCCTGCATCTTAGAATCTGCTTGGGAAGCTTTGGGGGAGGGGGAAAAAAACAAAAACCACAAACAAAGCCAAATGCCTGGGCTGTAAGTCAGACCACCTGCATAAGAATTTCTGGGGGAAGGGCCTAGGCATCTGTATTTTCTCAGTTACCCAAAGAACCACCGATCCTGGGCCAATCCTTTTACCTTACATATTGTGCTCACATTGTTAGCTAGGGCCAGAACTGGAGGAAGACTCTTAAAATGTGTTCCTTTTAAATACGAATAAGCTAGAAGCAGGGAAACAAAGTTAGATTGTAGTGTCTTCAGTCTTTCCGTTCTTCCAGATTTACTTCTTTGGTTATGTCCTCATCCCCACCCAATACTCCTGGGCTTCTGTGCCCTCAAATGTTTCCCCTTCCTGGCATCTTTCAGTGCTTAGGAAAAACCCATTCACAGTCATTGGACTTAGTGTGTGTTTACTACCAATAACTCCCGGTATTTCTCTTCCCCGGAAATAGGCACTTGAGCACATCACAAAGCCTTTGGAGTCACTTCACCCTTCTGGGATTTCAGTTTGGTCACGTGTAAATAGAGTTTGGGGTTCAAGAATACAGTTCTCGCCGTGGAATTTTAGGTATTAGCAAACGGATAGAAAATAAATCTAAGTTGAGGAGGAGACCTTTCGTAATTGTTGAAATCACACATGGCCCATGTTGCACATTTTCCCATGGACTGGCCGTGCCATGTTGTCCATCCACAACGTGAATTCAGTGCTTGTTCTGAGCCATGGAGGAAGCCATGTTCATTCAAGCCCGGTCCCCAAGGACCCATACCATCTCTCATGCTTTTTCACCAAAAGGCACTCTTCCATACTTCTTCAGGAAATCTGGGAGTTAGCTGTGAGCCCCTGAATGAGAAAGATGGGCTATCATTTTTTTTTCCCTAAGGGGAAAAATAAGAAAAATGGTAACGGTTGGATTAAAGGAAGAGAAAGAAAAATTTTTAAATATGTGTAAAATTATCTATGAATGGTGAGCTAGCAGATGCTTTCAATGTTCTTTTTTTTTTTAACTCAATGAATTGATTTTTTTTAAACAGCTTTGTACAGAAATACTCCCTGTCCCATAGCCAGGGAGCCTCAGGAGAGGTAGGCACAGGAGGCAGCTGTACTCAGCAGAAGTAACTTCTGTTCACAGATGACAGGAGGTGTGGAAAAACATTGAGTCCCCTTCGTGCTTCACTGTATCTTATACAAAATATTACTTTTTAAAAAAGATTTTTATTTATTTATTTGACAGACAGAGATCACAAGTAGGCAGAGAGACAGGCAGAGAGAGACGGGGGGGGGGGGGGGAGTAGACTCCCTGCTGAGCAGAGAGCCCCATGAGGGGCTCAGATCACAGGACTCCGGGATCATGACCCAAACTGAAGGCAGAGGCTTTAACCCACTGACCCACCCAGGAACCCCTAAATTCAATTACTTTTGAAAAGGAATGGACAGAGTTTGCACCAATAGGAAATGGTTGCAAATTGCAACAGGGCTCGGCAAGATAACAATTCTCCTCCTCGACCGACCAAGGCCAGAGGTAAGATTGCTTCATATTAACATGTGCGCTGAGAAGAAATGTTTTTAATTACAGTTTCAGAACTTGAAATTTTCTACAAGTGTGCATTATTTTATAATCAGAAAACATAAATCAGTATTTTAAAAGAGGAGGCGCAGTCCTGGAAGCCTACGGGTTTCAGAGATCAGAGTTCCTGGCTGTGGGGTGGGCCAGCCCTCAGCCCTCTTTTAGATGCTGACAGGTTACCAGCAGGTCTGTACTCCTTTGACTTGAACTTGCCTTTTGGAAGTACAGCTGCTCGTGGAGAGGAAAGATGTCAAGCCTCACTCAGCATTCACACCTCAGTATAGTGTTTGTAAGATTCTACCTTGGGAGCAGTCTTGGTAGCTGGGATGTCACAGTAGAAAGAACCCGAGTGCTGGGATGGGAGGTGAGGGCCAGGACTGAATAGGGGCTCTCAGGGCTGCTGGGTTGCCGTTGTTTTCTGGTCCTCTGTGAAATGTGAGAATGTCCTACAGGCTTTGGAAATACACCTGCTCATGGTCGGTGAGGGAGGATTGACTCAGAGCAGCCCACTTTCCCCCAAGAAGATGGAGGGAGACTGCTGATTTCCAGATGACACAAGTCAGGGGAATGACAAGGAAAACCTCCTCGTGCTCTCTCTGCCTGTGAACATAAAGTGATTTATCTGTAGAAATAACTGAGAAAAAGAAGCACGGGACACATGGCAAGTGACTGTGTGCTGAGGGTCAACTGTGCACAACAAATCCATTCAATAAATATTTATCGAAATTGCACTTGAGGTGTATGCATGAACCAAACAACCAATCCCTTCCTCAAGGAGTTATGGTTTAGTGCAGGAAGGCGGGGGACAAACATCAAACATAACAAATAGGGACATGATACAGGATGTTAGAAGGTGCTGAATGGGTATAGCAAGCCTGGGGTGGGGGGGAGAGGAGAACCACAGGGTCTCTGGGGGAGAAGTGGGCTCCCTGTGCCTTCCTCCCAGGTTTGGAGGGGAGTAGGGGGCAGTCAGGAGACAGGGGAGTTAGTAGCAGAAGGACGCAGATGTCCGGGTCAGGAGTTTCATTCTTGTGAGCTGGCAAGTAGAGGAGAGAGACTTACCCCGTTCTTGGGCTGAATGACCTAATAAGGCTTCTTCCATCTTGCCTGTTTGAGTCTGGCCTGAGAGAGGACTCCCTGTTCTCCCTGGCAGGCACTGCAAAGGCCACAGTGTTTAGGATTTCTGAGCACCACTGAGTGTTCCAGCCAAACACTCCCCATGTGACTTTCCTTAGGGATGCAAAAGGGGGAGGGGGAGGGTGCAAGCGTAGGGGAGGGTGTGAAAAGGAGGGGAAGGGTACACAGAAGGAGAGGGAGGATATGGGAAGAGGGCAGGGTGCAGGGAGGGAGGGGGATACGGGAGGCAGGGGAGGTGCAGAGTGGAAGGGGGGAGGGTACAGGAGGTTGGGGAAGGGTGCAGGAAGGGAGAGGAGATTGGGGGTGGGGTACAGGGAAGAAAGGGGAGGGTGCAGGAGGGGAGCATCCCATTTCAGTCTCTGGCACCAGGCTATCAGCTGAGACAAGGCAGACAGGAGAGAAGCCTAAGGAAAAATGTAGGGCTCCAGTTGTACATGGACAGCTTTTCTAAAGGAGTTTAAGCTAAGGAGAAAGGTAATTGAGAAGGTGAGCAAAAGAAAGACCTATTGAAGCAAGTCTATCTGGGGGTTGGAGGCATTTCTGTAGTGTTTTTGTGTTAGTCACAGCATTTCTTCTCAAGGGGAGTGCACTTGGCCCTGACTTCGGGCCAGGGCTCATCGGGTTACACTTCTTCCCCTGCCTTGTAGGAGATAGTATGGGGAGGGACTCCTCCACCTCAGGAAGAAGTAATTCGTCTGTTAAGCTCTTAGCATCTGTGAGCTGGAGGAAGCTTCAAGACCAGAGTCACATGGTGCTTTTACAGGGAGGACAATCCCGTGCCTGGGTGGCTGCACTGGGTTAGCGCTGAAGGGGTTCCCTACAAGAACCTATTCCGTAAGTGACTCCCAGGGTCTCATTCCTGATAACTAAAAGAGGGACCGAGGCCTTGCTCGTGTTTGTCTATTCGTTGCCATTAAAGAGTACATTTTGAGGACTGAAGTTTCCTTAAGACACGGGAGGTTAAGGCCAGTGAGCGCTTTGTTGCCTTTCAGATATCGAAAGGACGGAATTGGGGGCACTCTGTCTTAAGATTCTACATTCAAGCAGCCTTTATCATCTTCCATAAGTAACACCCTTAACCTAAGAAGGGACTTTGGGACAAGGTGAACACCCCTCCCCCCTCAACACGCACTTGTCCACCCAGGACAGCAGTTCTTTCCAGAACGAGGGCTAGGAAGTAAATCTGCGCAGGCGCTGGGCTGTAGCAGGTTTGCGCAGGCGCTGCACTGTCGTGTCGGTTTGCGCTGGCGCCTGCCCACCTCTGAGCCCCAGCGGTGTCCCCATTACCTCGGTGTGAGGCCTTCGGCGAGTCCCTTCAGTGGCCAGCCCATCCGTTTCCCGTCACTGCGGGGAGGGGTGAAGTTAGACTGGTGTTTCTGGAACCCTCATGGTCGCCAGAAGGAAGGTAAGAGAAGGCTTAGGGATGGGGACCCTGTGGCCTGCTGACTCCCTCCATAGAGCTGCCAGCTTTCTCAAATAATACGCTATAACATGTGATGTAGAATATGATATGATCGGTTAATATGCTGTGCTAAATTTGAGGGTAAGCTTATATTTGAAAGAAGGATTCCCTTGCCTAATATGTTTGAAAACCCCTGCGCCAGGTGACTTCTGAGCCCTTTTTACCACCAGGATCCGTGATTATGTTATTCATTAAACAGCCCTGAGCAGTACAAGAGAAGACTCTGGCAGTGTTAACTTCGCTTATTTAGAAGCTCGGAAAAAAAAAAAAAAAAAAAAAAAAAAAAAGAAAGAAAGAAATGCCAAGAATTCACAGTCAGAAAAACACCCTTTGGCTCCGTATTTATCTAGAGAGCAAAACAAACTCACTTGACGGATTGTGTGGTTCTAGCGAAATGCCAGTGTGGGAGAAACCCTCTTACTGCTCCGGGGCCAGATACTATAGTTCAAGCCAATTCTACACTCACTGTCAATGGGACAAATCTAAGATGAGACCAGAGCCGACTGGGGCAGTGGGTGGAGCCCTAAGAGTCCAGCCAGACCGTGTCTATCTCAGGCCAACAGCTCTCTGGAGCAAATAAGTATGTCACCTTCCTCCCCTAACCTTCTCCCTGTGAATGAGGGCTGAGGCGGAGGACGGGCCTCATTCACCAATCATATCATAGGGAGAAGTACATCATTAAGGGAGTTTACTGTTAGGCCTTAGTAAGGAACAATCTGAATTTCAATCTGTAAGGCTGACATGTGGGAGCAAATTGCTTGGCCAACTCAGCATTTGCATCTTAGGATGGTTTTATGGTTCTTTACTTCACTCAACAAATATTTATTAAAAGTCTCCCATGTGCTCAGCAATGTCCTAGATGCTTGGGAAGCTTGAGCAAAACAGACTACAAATTTTGGGTTCCTGGAGCTTATATTCTGTTGTGTCATTCACTCGTCAGTTGCTGGGCTCTCCAGAGGGGTTGTGTTACTTGAGTGTCTGAAAGGGAAGTGAAATGGGCAGGTTATAGCAGGGGTGTGGGAGTAGTAATGGTACTTCCTCCCGGGACTGTGGAAAGATTAGGTAACCCACTGCAAATGCTTGTGGGGTTCCTGGTGCCAGTAAGTGCTCAGTTAGGTGGGTGGTCCCACTCCTGTCCTTTCTCTGCCTGTGTTCCGTGGGATTCTTCAGCACATTAAGGACGGTGCTGTTGGTCCTCTGTTTGGTTGCCATGGGTGCTGTGTCTGGGAAGAGCTTCAGAAAGATGTGGTGTGTCAGGTGTTGGTTTTTCCTCTGCCTGGTGATTGATCAGACGAGCAGGTGCTGTTGTCTGGGAAAGGAAAGGCCGCTGTCCCCAGATCAGAGGCTTTGCTGTCTTCCCTTGGGCAGATGGCCTGTGGGTTGCTTTCACCTTCAGACTGTCTTCCACTCAAGGCACTTTGCTTTTTGGACTTGGCAGGATGCCTGTTCTGGGTGAGAAGACTGACATTCCTCCTCCCAGTCTCCCCTGAGTCAGGATCTCTGTGGCCTGAGTGCTGTGCCCGGGGTACAGTCCTGCCTTGAATGGGCTGTGTGATCTGAAGCCAGTCACTTCACCTCTCTGGTCTCAGTGTCCTCATCAGCATATGAGATAGTAATGCTCCCTGCACAGAAATTCCAGGAGGGTCAGGTGAGACAAGAAGGTGAGGGACTATATATAGGACATGAGCAGGGTCCTAGTTTCCCTCACCCAGCCATATTGTGAGGCCTTATTCTGCCCACAGCTTTGCCCTATTGATTTTTTCAGTTTCATCTTCTTGTCTTCAGTGTGATCTCCCAACACATTTGACCTCCTCTGTGACCACAAAGCAAGGTAGGACCTAGGCCGTGGAGGTAGCATCCACATCTGTTGGACTGAGGGCTTCTCCAAGCAGGGTTGCCTTTATTCCTGTGTGACCTCCCCTTCCTCTTCCACGCAGCCTGGCACGTAAGCTCAGCACGTGTCCACTCCCATGTGGTGAATACATCCATGAGTGAGGAGCTGGCCCCTCTCTCCTGAAAACCTGTTTATTTTGTGTCAAGTAAGACCATTGTGTCTGAAACCATTTGGTCAGAAATCTAAATTTAGACTTTCCTTCTGCCAGGAGCCAGGGAATGGACTTGAAATGTATTCCTTAAGGCGTGACTGACTTTCTTGGGCTGTCAGAGGCACAACCAGTAGCCAAGTCTGGCAGCTTTCAGTCAGCATCTTGGAGAAGGTTCTGGTTGAGTATGGATTTCTTGTGCCACTACCTAGGTTGTCAGGAAGGTGGAGCACCCCAGTGATCTCATAGGTGGGCCTGGAATCCATCCCACCACCTCCAGTGCATGCTTCTCCAGATCTCCTTCCCTGGCCTCTCCTGGCTATCAGGCTCCTAGATGCTCTTCGCAAGGGCAACTGATGACATTCACAGTGCTTCAGATGGGCTTTGTTTATCTGGGAACTAAACATTGCATGGGGTTCCTCTGACAACACCTGCCAGGTGAGCTGGGTTACAGAAGCCAATGGCAAAAAAAGGCTATCTAAGGATAATGTTTCCAAAGCTCCCACTTTCACCTGATTACTTGAATGATAAAACGAAGACATTCATACCTAATGTAGGAAATAGCCTGCCTGAAGGATCAAGTTAATTACTTTAATCCTCCATTCCCTGTTTTTAGTGGGAATCTGGTTATAATCAATCATGTAATAAGAGTCACCAGAGTGGGGCGCCTGGGTGGTTCAGTGGTTTGGGCTGCTGCCTTTGGCTCGGGTCATGATCTCAGGGTCCTGGGATCGAGCCCCGCATCGGGCTCCCTGCTCCACAGGAAGCCTGCTTCCCTCTCTCTCTCTCTCTGCCTGCCTCTCTGCCTACTTGTGATCTCCGTCTTTCAAATAAATAAATTAAAAAAAAAAAAAAAAAGAGTCACCAGAGTAATCCGGGCAGGAGAGTAAAATGATACATACAGGGACAATAGATACTGACAAAGTCTAGTGAGAAGAGAGCATTCACAAGTACCACTGGATTTAGTGAGACTGAGTCTCTGGTTTTTTCACTGACCCACGGTATGTTGTTGTTTGAAGCCAAAATATCTCTTCTGTGGTGATAGAGCTGAAGGATAGATAAGATACATTTGCAGAATGGGACACTCAGGCCTTGGTGCTGGTCAGATAAGATCATGCTCTCCATAAACCTTGCCTTAAGGGCCTTGGGAGGTGCCCTTTTCTTAAATCATGGCTGGTCCTATAATTTGCTTTAACCAATAAACTGATGGAATTTACATTATACTAGTTTTAGGCTTTAGCCTTAAGGAGAACTTGCAGTTTCTGCTTTACCCTTTTTGATGTTCTGCACCTCTGTGTAAGAGGTCAAGCTACTTTGACAGGGACCACTGGAGGAACATATGGAAAGGTAATGTGGAGAGAGACCCTGACACTGGATATGGAGAGAGAAGTCCAGCCACTAACAGACCAGCTGAGAGTGCCCATCCAAGTGACCCCCAGAAATACTAACAGAAGAACCACCACTTGGCTGTCAAGAATTCTGAGAAAAAGTAAGCTGGTTGTTGTTTTAAGTCACTAAAATTTAAAGTAGTTTGTTTTGCAGGAATAATTACCAGAGCAATCCAGTTCTTAGGACAAATACTGTAACTTCATCTCTGCTGGGGACACTTGCACATATCACCATCTGTATATGTCAGGGTTCTCCAAGGAAGCAGAACCAATAGGATGTGTCTATGTATAGGAAGAGATTTAGTTTAAGGAACTGGCTCACACAACTATGGAGACTTGATGAGTCCAAATCTGATGAGTAAGGCTGGAGGCTAAGCAAGTTGTGGTTGAGTCCAGTGGCATCTGCTGAAAACCAGGAAGAGTGAAAGTTGTTCTGGAGAGTTCTCTCTTGTTCCTGGGATGTGACCCTTTTGCCCTATTCAGGCCTTTAACTGATTGGATGAGACCCAACCAAACATGGAGGGCAACTGGTTAACTCAAAGTCCACCAGTTTAAATGTAAATCTCATCCAAAACACCCTCATAGAAACTTCTAGGATAACATTTGGGAGATATCTGTCTGTCATCTATCTTTCTGTCTATCTATACATCTATATATAGATATCTGAAAATAGCCATCAAATCATCTTTTTTGGCCCCCCAAAAAAAAACCTAGTTTGATTTCTTTCTTTTTTATCTTTTCCTGGGCTGGCAGTATGCAGCAAGCTACCTGTCAGCC